>NW_027498786.1:0-62928 GCF_021521415.1 Bidens hawaiensis | reverse complement strand
GCTACTTGAACAGTGATTATCCTCAAAGAAATATTTTATAATATAGGTTATAAGATTCTTTGATGATTTATTCCCTTTTGAATCTAACCTTTAATAATCAATTATGCTTCTTGGTGTCTTAACGTTTGTGTTAGGATTTAGTTTAGTTATGAACACCTTTAGGTGATTCAACCAAATCTCAAAACGTTAGCGACTTATGGAGTCAATTATGATTGATGATAATGGTTTAATTATAAGGGGTATGATCATTAAACTTTCCAACATCCAATTCAACTTTAGTTAGGGAGGTTACATAAGCATCAAATTTAGTAGGTTTTAAAACCTAGATGGTCTCCTAAGTTGATTATTGGGTAATTTTAAAAGTCTCAGTTTTATAGATTAGCTCTTAGTTAAGTTGCTATCATTTTCAGGATTCTAAGTATGTAAGATTTTGGCGCAGTATGGTGTACAAGAGGTGTAATTGGAGTAAAATTTAATATCTCTCTTCCCCCCTCCTCTTGTACTTCTAACAAGTCATTATAAAGACTTTTACTGCTCACTGACCTTAGAAACCTTTAGGAAATTAGCATGCTTAGGGTCAGTATTTAAAGACCAATAGATTCTAATAGAGAAACAAATTAATAATATAAGTTGTTGTAGTTTCTCTTGGTGAGGATTAGTTTAGTAAGAAATCGGAGTATGCCCACATTTAAGAAACAATGAAATTTTTGTAAGTGTAGTAGTAAATTCTAAAGAGATAAGTTTTGATAGAATAGTGTTATGATAGAGCAATGTCTTGTACAAGAGGTGTAATTAATATAATATTAAGTTTTCACTCCCCCACCTCTTGCAAATCTTGTAAGTTGTGATTGAGACACTTAAGGCTCCCACTGATTTTTAATATCTATAGGAAAACTACAAGAGAAGTTTCAATTATGTGCGTGATGTGGAAATCTGTCATATATATGTTAGACTTAATTTGATTTCCTTTATGTGTCATAAGAAACTTGGGGGCATATTTAGAAGAAATCATATTAACTATATATGAATAGATCTCTTTAAGACCATGAATGATAGAAGACATACTAGATACAAGTAAATAGCTTTTTAAATGATAAAATAATTATGTCTGAATATTCTGTATGAATAAGTTCCACTAATGTAAGTGAAATATAACTTCTAGTGGACCATACTTATTTCTTAAGCTAAACAATGTTTAGGGCATCTAACACATTATTTAAAATCACTAAGAATGAGATTATATGAAAAATCACCCTCATTAACCATGTCATGATTTCTCATGAAATTTGGTTTTAATTGATGAATTTTATATGTCTCATTTGTCTTTTGTTAAATTTTTATTTGCATTATAACAAAAGTTATGAAAGTATACATTATCATCTAGTTCTATTTTATAAATGTTTCAATCCAGATATTGATAACAAATAATATAAGAGTTTAAGGTAAGAGTGACTTTATGTTGGCTATGCAAACCTTATAACTGTCATAATGTAACTTAAGTATTGATACTAAATTCTGATTAATCTTCAGAATATTTAAGGTATCATAAAGTGTACTTAAAAGACAGTTTATCATGGTTCTAATAACCTTAACATTTAAATTGGTCATTAATACTCATGTTAGTTATTTTTTGATTTCGGGTAAACATATAGAACTAGACTCAACAAATCATGTGTTAATGAGAATATTAGGATTAGCAGACTTATATATCATTATTATACAACTATCAATTTTAGCCAGTTGTTTTTTTGAATTATGGATAGTCTTGTAATGTCTATGCCTAATCTAATGACATATTTTTGCAATGGGACTTCTCCTTAAGAAACCTAAAGCTAGAAGTGATACTTGTATTTTGTCTATGAACCTTAGAATTATCCTCTTTTAGGTTTTAGTGGTAGTGAGTTGAATAACATCTTATTTCTAGCACCAAACATTTCTTTTCATGTACATATGTTGTAGATCAACACACTCATTTTCCTTTGGTATTTATGAGTGTTATAGTTGATTCGTAAGGCACCAAATTGTACTGCTGAAAATTTTAGTATGTAATGTACTAAAAAAATGTATTTATTTCCATGTGTAAGCCCTTAATTTTATGGGTTATGGTATTTTACATTATGATGTATTCAGTAATGCCACTTAACCTTATAGTTAGAATTTTCAAGAAAGAATGCATGCATCTTATGAGTTATTTTGATTAGTCTTAGGAAAAACAAAATCTATAATAACTCTAGTGATAGCATTTATTTATATCAGTTCTTGATTTTCATTATCTCAATAGACATTATGATTGACTCATTCCATTTGTTAGGCTCTAGTTTTCAATGGAATAATTGTTATTAGAAAGAGCAGTAGGATAGTCATATCATGTCTTATTGGATAATTAAAATTGAGAAGAGCTAAATGTTATTAAAACTCTTTATGAGACAAAATTCAATTGTGTTTTGATATTAGAGTGGATAATTTGAATGAGATAGCTATTTATAAAAGAAAATTATAGTGAGTAATGTTATGGGATATTAAGATAATACATATTAAAATTTATGATCAGTAGATTATGTAACGATTCCGACTAAACCAGGTATACCCTAACCGGTAGACAATAGTTACATTATATTTAATGTCGGGTACATGAATTACCATAGTAATTATACGAGAATACATGGTTCACTGTATTGATTGTACGTGAATATATAATTCATCGTATTGAATATGCGATTAATCGATCGATAGTTATTGAAACCCGAACGAATCGAGGGTTCAATTATAGACGATATCTATGATATTTAGTGATGCTTACGAAGTATTAATGCTTCGGAATAAGTGAATTAAAGCACAGAAAAAGAATTTCGATTTAATGGTACGTCGGTGCGTTAAACGAAACCTTTAATACCAAACCAAGCAAGAGACGATCGATCAAGCCGAAAAAGATATGCAATTATTAATAATATGATGTTTTAAGTTAATAAATGTCATGGTTTAAGTTTTTAAAGTTTTTAAATCGGTTTTATATAAATTTCATTTTTTAAGCCGAAAACGACCGTTTTAGCCTCGTTTTAAGCCGAATTAAACATTTAACCGAAAAACGAACTGAACCAGATTATCCAAAACATTATCCGGATTTCTGAAATCTAAATATGTGGCTAAGAATGAAAAGGTGGGTCCCACCCCACCCCTCCATGAGACCGATCGGACATAAGGGGGAATTATACCCCATTGTCTCATTTTTTTTATACAACCATGGCATGATTCTTCAATTCTCTCCACGATTTCACTAAAAAACCCGAGTTTGTAGCAAGAAAAGTAAGGTAAAAATCGAGTTATTTACGTTTCCATCTTCGTTTCTTGAGTTTATTTGCAAGAAAATGAGGTTTCAAAGATGAAAGCCGATTCTTGCATGATCAAGTGATGTATACGGGTTATACAAGGGATCTTGGTCCAAGAAAGGAGTTAAACGAACCAAAAACGAATTTTTACGGTTTAAACTTTAGTTTTGAAACAATAACCGAAACTATAGTGTAAGAGGCTTGATTGTGAGTGTAACTTGCTTGGTATTGTGGTATGTTGGTTGTAGGTTCTGTATTTAGTGGTAGATAAGGCGGAAAGACGAGTTTGTAGCTTGTAGTGGCGGAAAACAAAAGGTATATTCGGTTTGTGTTCGGTTATAGATTTTTGGACAGATTGTTGATGCTTTAGAGTTAGATCATGAAATTTTACAGAGGTGTTAAATACATGAAAATAAGAGTTCTGTGAAAAATTGGTAATTTTTGGATAAAGAATGAATATTTGGTGAATTTAATGCTCGGTTTTGGCTAAAAATGGTGAAAAATAGTTAAATATCATGACAAATTCTGGAAAATTGTATATAAGCTTTTTATAACATGTAAAAATCACACACAAAATTTTAGGTCCGTTGGAGAAGTCTAAGTAGGCTTTTCGGTTAAACGAGTTCTAGGGTTTTCTAGCTCGGTTTTAGTGAAAATGGCATGTAAAAAGAGATTTTGGATCTGGAAAAATTACAGGGGACTATGTGGATGGCAGGGGTTATCCATGAAAAATTTGGGATTTTTCTAAGGAGGTTTGGTATTTACGACATATTTAGTGTTTAAATGGTGTTTAAAAATAGATAAATAAATTTTAATATAAAAATTAATTCTGGAAATATTTTTATAAAATTCCCCACTGTCAAAAAGTGATTTGTGCAAAATTTCAAGATCCGAGATTAAACGGATAATTATTTGTGCAAAAAAGAAAATAAAAACAAACTTTTAAAGTTTAAAACGCATAAACCGGTAAAGTTCGTCTAAACGAGCTGACTGGTGTATAAAAACCATAAAAATGAACTATTTTCATATAACTGAGTTAAATGTAAATCATCCGAAAATAATTCGGATGATTTGGGTAATTTTATCCGATAAAACAGTTTCCGGTGCACTAAAGACGGAAACGGGTCCCGCGGCCAATCGGAGCGTCTAAACCGAGCTCTAAATTCACAACTTTAATTAAATTATCAGTCAACAACTATTTTCGGGTCGTGTGTGACCAAACTCATTTTTGAAACGTAAAAACGGATAACTGTGCTAGACACGCAAAACGGGAAAAACGACTAATAGTGATTTTGACTATTGAACTCTAAATGATATCACAATCTGAGTCCGGAGAAGTGTTCTGGGTTAACATTGCCCCCGGAACGGGTACAATTCTGGGTTAACAGTGTCCCCAGATGTACCGGTTGATACGGTTAAAGATTATATAAACAATAATTGTATAATAACGATCGTAGGGATCATATTACATATTGGACGTGTTAACTGATAATGATTGTTGTTACCTGCTTGCATGTGCTAAGGTGAGTTTCACGAGCCCCTTTTTCTGAATTGTTTTTAAATATTTTCCCGGGGCGGAAGCATGTTACTACTGAAATGTTAAGTACATACTGAACGCATGGATTTGCGTGTATTTATATATATTTTATTGTACGGGAATCGTACGGAAATGTACTAAGATGGTAATTGTCTGAGTTGCTAACATTCTAAGGCCCCGGAACACGAGTGATTAACTGAAAGCCGGTAGAGTGTGGATAGTACTATTGGTCTGACAAACCCAACTGGTCCGGCATGGATTTGCTGATGTTTCCCAGCCAGTTGCACATGTCTATTTTGTTGTTATATATATTTTGCTATGTAATGTTAGACATAGTGGTTTGGGGCAGGTCCGTGGGCGGAGTATGCCACGGGGGTTGTGTGTGGATAGTCAGAGGTTTCACTTGTGGGCTCAGCATAATTACATCGATAATATTATATTATGATATGGATTTATCATGGTTTACTCAAATTGTGAAACTCACCAACTATTCGTAGTTGACCCGTTTTCTCACATGCTTTTCAGGTACAATTAAGATGAAGTGATTGCTTACGTGCTAAGTGCTTGATGTGTGTAAGATTTGCGTGTGGGATGTTAGGATACATTATATTAAATAGAGTTATGTATCATATTGTATGATGTGTGTATCACCTAGACGGTAATGAAATATGAGATAATGTAATTTGAAGTATATTAATGTATTCAGTTTTCTTATAAACAATGTGGTTGATATCAGAGGTGTCTGTGGCGCCCCGGTTACGTTTCCGCTGCGGTCACGGGGTGTTACAGATTAATGAAGGATCATTAATGTGAGGATCATTATATTTTATTGAAGATGTGATTTGTCTATTATTAACATCAAACTAATAGACTATAACTAAAAGTTATACTTAAACAAAAAATAAATCACCTTTGAGCAGAATTAAATTTTATTTAAGTATGTGTGCAAAATAATTGTAACACATCACCTTTGGGCAGAAGTGAGACAATTATTTTAATTATGCACATGCTAGTTTTGCTAAATAATAATGTAACATATCACCTTTGGGCAGAAGTGAGACATTTATATTATGTTAGACAAAAACTAACAAAAGCTTTCAGTTAGACTTGAATGATATGGTAAATGTAACTCATCACCTTTGGGCAGAAGTGATACATCAAAAGTTCATTCAAGTTAAGCCTTTATGTTTTGTAAAATTTTATAATATTTAAGTATCTACAAAACATTTTAATGAGTTAATAGTAAAAACTTTCTGGGTAAAATTAAGGATATCGAGAAATAACGTTTTCGGGTAAATTATAGTTTTCGGATGAATTGGGTTCTTGGTTAATATGTTTTCGAGTATTATGGGTTTTTGGGTAAAGTAATGAGTTTTCATAAAATTAGCGTGTTTGCGGGAAGAAGATTGGAAAACCATTCCAAAAAAAACCCGTATAAGGCGATATAATTTAAAATCCGAGAAATCTAAAATTCAAAAATTAATATTATCCTAATTAAACTGAAAACACAAAAAATAATAAAACCCATACAAATAATTCCGTAAACTAGTTGATCCCTAAACAGATTTCGAAAACTAAAAGGATAATAATAAGATTTGGTTCAAATCTTTTAAGGATTAACAATTATATATATTTCCTATTTTAATGAGATTCAAATCTTTTAAGAAAATACCAAAACTTTTAATTAACTCAAGATTTGAAAAATTATATTCCTAAATTAACTTTAACAAATTTTAATCCAGATTTGAACCAAAATATGTTATAATTTTCAAAATATTATGATGAACACGAAGAACATCGTTGAAAATTTTAATTATTAAACATATACAAAAAACTGGAATCAAAATCTTTAAATATGATTTTAACAGATTTCGAAAATATTAGGGTTTATTAAATATTAATTTTAGCGATTTTAAACAGTTTCATATATTGTTTTCGTAATAGAACATGAAAAGGAAACCGAAAAAATTAGGGTTTATCAAGTTTTAGTCCATGTCTTCTGATTCAATTCCAGATTTAGGGAAAACATGAAGAACTGATTAATCAACATCACTATGATACCACATGTTGATCAGTTCTTCATGTAAGTAATATAAAACATAATAAATATTAAACCTTTGAACCTGTTACAGCATGAAGAGTAGTAACCGCAGCAGGGTAGTCGACATGCTTGTCATCTTGATCGAGTTCCCCTTTAGGATGTATAGTTAAGGATGGTTAGGGTTCTTGAAAGGAACCCGGTTTAGGAGAGAGGAGGCACACAAAATTGTTTTGTGTGTGTGATTAGGTTATGATGTTAATATTTATCTCTCTCTATATATACACCCAAGGGGAAACCCTTTATTAGTTAATTATAGGTAATATGGTCCATCAACAACTACCAAACTAATATATAATAAGGTATATTTAATATTATGATCTATTATAATATAAATGATTATAATGGCCATATATAAATATATATTATTATATATTATTCTTACAAACTTGTTCAAACATTACCATTTAATGCCAAAATTAGAAACCTATTGGTTCGGTTACGAGGTAAAACGAAGAAGAGGTTTGAAAGGCATACCTTGCTTGACGGATGAGATAGGATGATATAAGATGCAAGATGAATGATTAGTATGAGTGATTCAGCAGCCAGTTGATTGCAATATCTTGAAAGCTTTTGAGAGAAAGATAGAGAGTGTTTTGAGAGTTTCAAGTTGGAAAAAGTGAAAAAGAAAATGAAAGTTTTCTTATATAGGGTTTGACCATCTCGTGAAATAGTCAACAACTCTCGATATGTTTGGACATATTCAAAACCAACCTCAGTTTAAAGAGTATCTCTAGAACAAACCCGAAGATATCCATTCCAGACACTCAAGTCCTTTAACAGTTTATATTTCGGTTCAAAACACTTTGCAAACTTTGCATGACCAATCTTATCACAAGAAACTTGTTAAAAATATTTGGACTAATAAAAAAGAACTTTTTGAATTCAAATATCCTTTTATACTTAATAATACAGAGATATTTACATGGCTTTGAGAGATTAATAAACAGAGAAATATCACAACATGAAATCATATTGACTAGAATACCCTATGCATCATATCCATTGCAGTTGTTATAACTCAAAATCAGATTGATTGCCAGTATATTAATACACCTTTAAACTTAGCATATGTATTCAAAACCTTATGATACTGATTTTAATTTATAATTAGGCAAAGATTATGTGTGGTTCCCACTTATCAGAATAATGATGCCTCGTATCTCTTCTCAAAACTTATTTCGTTTTTTCTAGATCACCCAAATTGACTTTAAAGCCTTAGTAATTGGTAAAACTCTTTTAGAACAGTAATTTTAAAAAATATTTGAACAATTTTCATAAAAAATAAATGTTGAACCATGGACTTCCTTGCTAGGTCTAAAATGCCTTCATTTAACGTGTTTAGTACTTACTGATGACAGACTTATTTCCCCACCTCAAGTAGTTCTAATATACCCTTTTTTTGTTTACATATTATCAACATATTTTGTTAATTTTAAGCCTTTAAGCACTTTTGCAGCTTATTTCTACCTTTTCTTTTGAATTTTCAACATTTGATCAAAAAAACAGTAAACCTTTTCCATTTTATGGTAACCAACCACTAACGGGCTCGTGTATGACTGGAAAAATCATATTTATATCTATCATTTGGAAAGTTTTATTTTGAAACATGCGGTAACATTCGTTAGTTTACAAACTCGAAAACCCGACTTAATTAAAATTTCGGTTTTGTTTATATATATATATATATATATATATATATATATATATCAAGTTTCATTTCATGTATTTTATATATTTCATGTGACATTCGTCAATTTCTATTGTTTGTATTGTATAAGTAAACCGAACCGTCTTATTATTCGATGTGATTCGGTTAGTTATACATATAATCATATGTTATATATTTCGTATGTAATAGTTTTTCTTTCTAAAGTTATTTAATGATATTAGTTGTTACTAATATGTATATAGATAAATGATAAAATACAATAATCTATTATCGTACATTACGTACGCGACACCCTCAACCCTAGATTTCAAAAAACACGCGGTGGCAAATTTGTAAGTTATTTCAAATCGTTTTCATCCTAATTAACAGTTGCATCGATTTAACCATCGTCACCAACGTCATTTGTAGACACACACTTCAATTGATTTGAATTGAAATACGCCATTTTGATGAAACCCAGTTGCAGACGTTCCATATTTTGTTTATATGATCGAATCGTTGATCAAATTGACGGTCGATTGATAATTGTTTGATGATTACTATATTATATGAAGTGATTTCAGTTTTCAATTTCATGTTATAGGTGTTTAATTTTATATATGAACTTCTGAACGTTTAAAGGTGTTCGTTTAAAGGTCTGAATGTATAAGTGTTTCTGGACGTTTTTGTTAGTTTAGAAGTTCTAAACTTCTTTGAACGTATTAGAACGTTTAAAGATGGTTCATTTTTGGTCAGAATGTATAACGATATTCAGTTTTGTTTCAGAACGTTTAAACGTAATATTTTGAACCCTAATAAGAGCTCGATTGAGTGCATTATTTCTACAATTCCATAATCGATTGATGAATCTAAATACTTCTACACATCAATTCGATTGATTAAATCATCATTTTTTGATCAATTTTGAAGATTTCTTGATGTTCAACGACGTTCGATTTTGATTTGGTTTTTAACTTTAGAGATTTCATACTTTAAGCTATGATTAGAGTTTAGAAATTGGATTAGATTGAGCGACAAATTCCGAATTTGGATCAGAGTCGATTTGTAATCGATGAAGTTTGATCGCGAACTACTGTTTGGTTATTTACGAAACTATTACCGCGTGTTCTTTAATATAACGCTCTGGAAGGTCGTGTACGTAATGTACGATAAGTCATTGTTGTACGTTAACCCACCCCTATATATATATATATATATATATATATATATATATATATATATATAGAGAGAGAGAGAGAGAGAGAGAGAGAGAGAAAGAGAGAAAAGGTTTAAAATAAAAAGACATAGTTTTGTAGGAAGAGTAGGAATAACATAAAATTTAGAGTTAGGAAACTATTTAGCCTAAATCCTTGATCCTTGGAAACTATTTGGTATTTTAAAAACTACCAATCTCAACCACCAGATCATAGATCCAAGGGCTTAGATTCATTCTTACTCTTCCTAGAAAACTATTTCTTTTTATTATAACCCACCCCTATATATATATATATATATATGGGATGGTTCAAAAGAGAAGTCAAGTTATTGCGATAAGTGATTTATAGCCCTTGATTAACATTGATCAATGGCCTACATTAATTATGGCATTTTTTTAATTATTAAGAGATAATTAATACATGTTATTAAGTGAAAATGGTGGATTAGTCTTTTGTGTGTACAGCTAATTAAGGAAGCGTTTCTCTCTTTACTTTGCAACTTAATTTTATACATTCCATGTTTGTGGATGTAAATTGGAGTGTGTACACTGTAATGCTATTGGGTGTATTTTTTAAATTAAATTTTATGTTTGATTTTCTTATTTTGGTTATATGATCGTGGTGAATTATATAGTAAAACATGGAATACAAAGCATAAAGTACTATAATATTGTGTGTAAGATAATATGTTTAATGTGTAGGAACTTCATTGTTAACTGTGTAGGATCGTATATAAGTAGTGTGTAAGATAGTATATTTAGTGTGTAGGAACTTCATTGTTAGATGTGTAGGATGGTAGTTACGGATAAATGCAATTGAATTTTTTTGTGTATCATATTATGGTTGAATGGTTGTTCTGTAGGTATTTGATTATGTTTAGGACAGTATGCTTATTGTGTACGCTTGGATCAGGTTGTGTTTAGTAGCTAGTTTACTGTGTGTGTAGGATTCAATGTGTTAGAAAATATGAAAGTACATGAAAGATTAAAAACATATAAGATAATAAATTAGACGGTAGTTAAGGATACTTTTTTCTCTTGTCAATGGGTTTTAAAATCAATTAAATAATTATATAAAAATATTAAATTTTCTATATACAATAATAACAGTTTCCATATAAAACTCTCATGTGATTTTACAATCCTACCCCTATATTTAATTAAAAATGAAAAAGAAAAGAAAATTTTTGATTGGTTGGATTGACTTCTCACACTTCTTACAATAACTTGATTTCTTTCTTGAACTTAAGCATATATATATATATATATATATATATATATATATATATAGGGGATGGATCTTGCGAGAAGTGATATTACAGCGAGAAATGAATGTATAACTCTATTAATCTCTAATTTCACCCCCTTTCATATGATGTTACATACATATATGTAGGTTGGTTGTATTTATGTCTTAATTACACATTCAAACCTACCTACAAACATATAAATGTACCGAGCCACATTCAAACCTATGTACCTACACACATACAAACATACATACACATATACAAACATACGTACACATATACAAACATACGTGCCTACACATACATATGCACCAACACATAAAAAAGGAGTAAAATTAGGGATTAATGGAGTTACACCTTCACTTTTCGCACTTCTCGCTGTAAAAAAAACTTCTGAAATGATCCAATACTTATATATATATATATATATATATATATATATTTATAACACTCATGATTTTTTATGCATAACCAAAGTACATCCTTTTAAGTTAGTGACGTCACATTTATTTTTACCTAATTTTTTTTTAAAAGATGAAAAATATTTTCGTACATCATTCAAATTATGGTCAAACATCCTCCCCAAAGCACTCTCCTAATCAATTTTATCATTAAAATATTTTTAAGAGTAACCTCCTCATTTTAGTATAAATAGGAACCTACTCCCACCCCTTTCATTCTTTACACCACTCTTTGACAAGTTCAAGAGAATTATTTTTTATTTTTCTATTTCGAAAAGGTAGGATTTTAATTATTCAAGTCTTCTTCATCTTATCTCTATTTATTTTAATTCATGTTCATATTAGTTAATTAAATTGTTGCGTGACCATAACACAATCATGTCAAGGAATCCACATAATCCATACGTCATGGTATATAGGGTGGACGAGACAAAGAACATAAGGAGATGATCGATTACACGAATGTCACACCTGAAACGTACCTACATCTTTATTTTTCTGTTTTGAATCGTTATATTTTATTTAAAAGACCTAATAATTTTTTATGATATACGCTTCTTAGTATTATATAATCATATCCAAAAAAGACCATAATGATATTTCGTCAAAATGCCTTTCAAAATCGTTAAAACATTGTTTCTAGCAATATTTCAGTTTTGACATTAGATCTAGCCGTCAAAGAAAGATGCATATCTTGGTCATAACAAAATGAAAAAGTTCAATACCGGATTCTATGATAAACGCATTGAAATACGGTTCTAAAAATTATTTTTACACATTTTAATTCATTCGTATGAATTCGCAATCAATATTTCATAATCGGTGCGCAGATTCATACCCTCTGATTTTCATGGCTGTTTTGGCCTATTTAGGGTTGTAAAACTTTTTTAAATGAAAGTTGTTCAAAACATTCTAATTTAGTATACTGGAAAGTCTTGCTTTATAATAAAATTTTTTTGTATTTTAAATACCTTAAACAAAACTGAACAGTTTCATATCTAAATTTTTTTTGATATTTTAAATACCTTAAACAAAACAGAACAGTTTCATGTCCAAAAACTGATTTTGTATTTCATGTTCCTTTTTGATCTTTTCCTTGTTTTTATCTTATCATTTATTTATTAGATTTAATATTCCTTATCCTTAGTCTGAACGTTGTTCACGAGCCAAGCCGAACCGAGCGAAGGTTTGCTCGTTGCTTGGCTTGTTTACAACCGAACTGAACCGAACGGCTGAAATTCGAACCGAGCGAAGATCCAAACGAGCCAAAATCAAATCGATCATTTTTCGATCGTACATCGAGCGATTTCGAGCATTATTTATTTCTTTTCAACTTTGAAATTTTCAATAAGAATACAAATTTGATGGTTGTAAATAATATATTTTATTAATAAATTGGTAGTTTTTATACAAACGTGTAATAAATTGTAAATTTTTATTAAAAATAAGTGTGAAGTGAGATATAATGATCTTTACAAACTTTTAGTATTCGATAAAACTTGAAGCAAATAAATAAAACTATAAAATTGACGGAATATAAAAAATATAAAGGGGTAAAATTAATTGTAAGCTTATATTTATTTGTTTTGTCTATATATTTATATATTTGCTCATATATAATTATATATAAAATAAATTACAAATATTCGAGCCGAACCGAACCAAACCGAGCAGACAAATCGTTGCTTGGCTCGTTTACACACCAAACCGAGCAGAGCGGCTCGCTTTCAATCGAGCGAAAAATGAGCGAGCATTTTCCGAGCAATTTTCGAGCGAGCGGCGAGCGAGTTCGAGCGATGAGCGGTTTGGACAGTGATGACCGTCGTTTGAGTCAATCAAAAACCTAATTATTCTAAATAGTTAGAGCAAGTAGGGTATCGTATCACAAGGAGTATGTGGTTAATGTATTCGTGTAAACAATTCCAATATTATGAAGTAACCGATTTAGTGCTGATCACACAAGAAATTAATGTTAATTTATAGAACTAAGCAACGAACGAACAAGAGAGTTGTAAACAGTTAACAAAGCAAATCACACTCGGGAATTCAAGTAAGCAACCAAACAGTATCTCATGCAAACTTACAGATTTATTATTAATGATTAACTGAAAACTAATCAACCAGACAAAACCTTAGACGTCAACAATTACTTTACACACGGCACTAGTTATCAATCAGTCTTTGCCAGTGTGACTCAGTTAAGGGTAATTGTACGTTTTATCGTATTCAATCTAACCAAACAGTTATATGACTAATTATCTAGCAACTGGTAACAGATCGTTCAGACCAACGTAAACCTAAACCGACCGAACACACAGAAATACTAAACATCAATAATCATATATCAATATTTCAATAACAAAACATAAGTATTCTTAATCACATGAGAAAAACTATAAATGGTTACAAACTATACATCCCGGGTGCGATTCTAGGAGATTAGCCGAGCCAAGACATCATCGAATCTTCAATACGGATGATATAGATCATAGATATCGTCTTGACATGAGCTAAGGTAGTGGAAATCACCTATAGGACTGCTGGAAATCGCCTCTTGGTTGTAAAAATGAAGTTAGGGTTCTTGAGAATGAAAAATAACATATAAACCTAAAATTCCCGTCTGCACTCCCGTCGCGGTACGCGATGGCCATATGACCATCCCATCGCGTACCACGACCTAAGAAAACCTCATTTTCAGATTCCTCTCGTCGAGAAACCCAAAATTCATATATTATGGCTCTCGTAACTCATTTTCTAGCTCAGGATATGCTCATTTTACTTCAAGGTCGCATTTCGTTAACCCATCTTGTTCAGTTTTAGTATCGGCTTATGATCACTCATCTATACTCTTCCCGAATCCTTGAAACACTTCACAAGACATCAAATAATGCTTCGGTCTTCCCGGTATATCATTCCATGCTCGTACAGGTCTCCCATTTAGCATCTTTAACGATCAATTACCTTAAATACAAAAGCACGTATGAAGTACCAAAGTTCTAACAATATACTCAATAAAACTACATAATTAATACACTAAAATACATACAAAATACCCGACCATCACATCCCCACACTTATCTTTTGCTTGCCCTCAAGCAAACTCTAAAGTAAACATTAACCTCCATCATAGGTATGTAGATTATCGCCATTAATACTAGTAAGGTTTAAGGTCATACCCAGTTTCCCAGACTGACACTGTTTTTAGATTAACATCTCACAAATACGGTTAAATGCTATATTAAAAACAATAGAGCCGCCCAGACATGTGTACTTTGCTTCCGGTTAAGGCACACATGCTCATACCACTCGTAATATAACATATCTCCTCTCGGTTTGATATATGGACTAGCAAAAGATGTGCAAGTATCACTCGGATCTCAACATCACTCATAAGTACATATTAATCCATCAAGATGCTTTGGCACAAATGCAAATCAAGAGGTCTTTAAAAGGGTTGTAACAGGGCCAGGTGTAAGGGTATGAAAGGGAAATATTTAAGTAGCTCAAACGATCCGACCCGGCTTATTACAAAACATCTAAATAAACGAAACTGCTATACAAACTGACTGACTTATTATAAAACCTTTAAATAAGCAAACTAACATACATACTGATTTCATATTTTTTTTCTTTTTTTTTCTTTCTTTTTTTTTACATAAACGAACTACTGAATACATAACTGAATATAAACAGACATCTTTTTGGCTTTTCCTCAAGGTTTTTTTTTTTTTTTTTTTTAAGCATAATAACGTGATGCTTAATAATGGAACAAATACAAAAACAAAAACAAATACAATTACAAATAAACCTAGTAAGCCGGATCGTCTCGTAACATAATGTCGGGGTTAAACAAATGAAAAATAAGTCCAAGAAAGGTTTTCTAAAGGACCCAACCCCCCGCCCCTCACATTAACCTCACCTCATATGTGTAATAATGAGGCCCCAACCCCCCGATACCCACACTCACGCTCATCCAGACGAGGCTTAACCTAGCTGCCTCTATCACTTTTGCATTTTGCCAACTGTGATCCCGTAATCCATGAACATCAAAGCACTCAAATGACATGTGTGTACTATATATTATATGTGTATTATATATATTTGGGTCAACTCATACACTTACCAGAGGAATAGGGCTGACGATATAAACATGTGTACCTGTCCCCATGACTCGTTATTCCCGCCTAAACGACCCCATTTTCAACTTCTCGTTATAAAAACATTTGTGAGTGAGACTAATGAGATGCTGAAAACCAACCATGACCAGAAACCTATGACTTGGCATTAATGACAATAATTAACAGTTAACAACTTTGGTTTCTGAACACTCTTCAAGGTACTATCGGGCTAAAAATTTTCAAATTTCTCCCATCCCCACACTTGAGGTTTACATTGTCCTCAATCTAAGAATAGTTAACATTGTCCTCAAATTTAAACATGTTAGAACGATTAATAAACATTTGAGGGACGGGGTTGAAATTGACTTTTTTACTATTAAGCAATTTTAAAATTTCGGGGCTCAAATGTGGCGGTTCTACTAACAATTATACAATTACACTTTTAACGTTTAAAGTAATAAAAACAAAATTAAATTATGAAACTGGAATCACCTGATAGCAATGCGACTGGAGAAGGACTAGTCGGCTCGTGAACTCTCATAACACTCGTATACTCTCGCCTCATCCAATTACCAAACTGACAATCGAACCTGCAAAATCTCGAGATGTGTAGAAGCAAGCTTCTCACAAGTGTATGACATAGGTCTTTTTAAGAGTTATGAAAATGAATATTTGTTAAATTTTATGAAAACAATTACCGAGCCAAATTAAGTCGTTTCATAATAAATTCTGTTAAATTAGTTAAAAACGTTAAAAGACCTAACTCACTTTCGTAGGTATCACGATTGCATTTAGCGTATGCAACAAGCCCTTTAAACCTCCCGGTAGCCCGGGAGGACGAGTGGGGTCTCGTGAGGGTTTATAGTGAACTACACCCACAAAGTTCCAAATACAACACAATACACAATAAATCAAAATACAGTAGATAATAACTCAAATAAAAACAAATTGGAAAGATACTTACAAACCCCGGGTTGCCTCCCGGTTAGCGCTGAATTGATGTCTACAGCTCGACAATACCTGAATTCCTCACGGTGGTCGAAGTGCACACTTACCCACCGAGTTTCCAATATGCGCTCGGTAGCTTACATGCCAAGTCCATAACCGCTTTACAGTGATTGACATGCTACTTGAATGATTATTGTGAGGTCGCTTCTTAATTATTTGCCCAATATCTTGCAAGGTTACTTTCTTTTCATTCTTTAACAAGCCTTCATCCCCACACTTGTTGTTTTGAATAATAAGTACTTGAGAAGGCATAGGATTCACATTGGCTACCTTGGGCTCTTCATACTCTGAAGGAGTTGTATCTTCTACTTGAATCACACTTTCACTTTCTTGCTTTGGAAGATCAGCAACCTCATTCTCTTCATCACCATAAAACACAGTACCACTAGCCAACTCTTCTTGGTCTCGTTTGATTTCAGTATTGTCCTCAATATTCGGATTGAGCGAGGCCAAAATTCTTTCATGTCTTAGCTCATATTCCTTTTCTTCTTCCATCATCTGTCTCTTATGTTCCATTAACGTGTTCATGATAGTATCGAGCTTAGAGTGCAAAATATTTTGTTGGTCTTCATCAACCGACTGAGGATATTCATAATCATCTTCTTCATGAGAATATTCATAATCATCTTCTTCATAATAATCTTCTTCATGAGAATATTCATAATCATCCTCATCCCAGTCTAGTTCAGTGTGTATAATCTCTTCATTAATTTGATTGGTCCACTTAGACTCGAGAGATTTCCTTTGTTGTTCTAATTCCTTGTTATGCTCAACCATAATATTTATCAATTTGTCAAGTTTGGATTCCACCGTGTCTTGGGAACTTGAGGAATAGGGCATCTCCGGTTCGTAGTTGGCATAATACGGCTCTTGATTATATTGGCCATCCATGTCTGATTGATAATCTTCATCATAATTTGGTGATGTGTGTTGTTCAGAGTGTGAATAATATGACAAAATATTTTTATCTTCATAGCATGTCGTCATATATCTTCGTCCATGGCAACACTCTCGCCAATTTTGTGCAACTACTGGACAATCCCGATAGTGATACGGGCCTTCACAATAACAAAAATCACCATAATTGCTCATAGTGACAGTTGCGTGCTCGGGTTTCGGGATGGGTTTTGGTTTTGACCCATAAGCGGTGACTGTCTGCCCGAGTGGCGTGTGTGTAAATACATGTTACATGCACAAACAACACACCCCGCGTAAAATGGAAAAATAAAATAAAAACCAAAATAAAATTAAAATTACTAAACTAAACTAAAATAAACAAAGAAATCAAATAACACGAAAACACTAAGCGCACTAACTCCCCGGCAACGGCGCCATTTTGATGGCCGTCCTTTGAGTCAATCAAAAACCTAATTATTCTAAATAGTTAGAGCAAGTAGGGTATCGTATCACAAGGAGTATGTGGTTAATGTATTCGTGTAAACAATTCCAATATTATGAAGTAACCGATTTAGTGCTGATCACACAAGCAATTAAAGTGAATTTATAAAACTAAGCAACGAACGAACAAGAGAGTTGTAAACAGTTAACAAAGCAAATCACACCCGGAAATTCAAGTAAGCAACCAAACAGTATCTCATGCACACTAACAGATTTATTATTAATGATTAACTGAAAACTGATCAACCAGACAAAACCTTAGACGTCAACAATTACTTTACACACGGCACTAGTTATCAAACAGTCATTGCCAGTGTGACTCAGTTAAGGGTAATTGTAAGTTTTATCGTATTCAATCTAACCAAACAGTTATATGACTAATTATCTAGCAACTGGTAACAGATCGTTCAGACCAACGTAAACCTAAACCGACCGAACACACAGAAATACTAAACATCAATAATCATATATCAATATTTCAATAACAAAACATAAGTATTCTTAATCACATGAGAAAAACTATAAATGGTTACAAACTATACATCCCGGGTGCGATTCTAGGAGATTAGCCGAGCCGAGACATCATCGAATCTTCAATACGGATGATATAGATCATAGATATCGTCTTGACATGAGCTAAGGTAGTGGAAATCACCTATAGGACTGCTGGAAATCGCCTCTTGGTTGTAAAAATGAAGTTAGGGTTCTTGAGAATGAAAAATAACATATAAACCTAAAATTCCCGTCTGCACTCCCGTCACGGTACGCGATGGCCATATGACCATCCCATCGCGTACCGCGACCTAAGAAAACATCATTTTCAGATTCCTCTCGTCGAGAAACCCAAAATTCATATATTATGGCTCTCGTAACTCATTTTCTAGCTCAGGATATGCTCATTTTACTTCAAGGTCGCATTTCGTCAACCCATCTTGTTCAGTTTTAGCATCGGCTTATGATCACTCATCTATACTCTTCCCGAATCCTTGAAACACTTCCCAATACATCAAATAATGCTTCGGTCTTCCCGAGATATCATTCCATGCTCGTACAGGTTTCCCATTTAGCATATTTAACGATCAATTACCTGAAATACAAAAGCACGTATGAAGTACCAATGTTCTAACAATATACTCAATAAAACTACATAATTAATAGACTAAAATACATACAAAATACCTGACCATCAGACAGCCCTACCTAAAACACATTTCTAAACCTTGTTTTAGGGCTCATGGTTAGGATTGATCTATTCACACCAACATCCAATCATTTCACTCACCAATCAATGTGAGTTTCTCACACACCCGTTTTAATGTTTTTACACATTTTTGGGGTAGCATGTATATCATATCAAATCAATTGTTTATCTATTCATTTATAAACTACAATTTATATCATGGACTTGTGTGCTTACTTGTTACTTGCATGGATATGATCATACGCCCCCTTTGCACTCGAGATCGTGTTTCGAGTGGAAAAGGACCCCGATCTGAGTATGTTGGTTCATACTAACAAGAAAATACCTTCATTTATTCTTTACACTCAGAGCCTTGATTCGAGTGTAAAGAACCCTAATTTGCGCTATTATTTCACAAGTTTCATTGAATTGTATGTTTTTACGTATTTATATCTAAACTTGTGTGAACTCACTAACTATTCGTTCATGACTTTATTTTATATATATGCTACATGTACAATTCAACAGAGGATGAGACTTGGAGAAGACACTAGAACTTAGGTTATATAAATAAATGGACATGCTGTTTAATTGTTCTTGTTTTTCTTGTTTTTCTTTATCTTTGAATTTGTGTATTTGATGCTTAAATTAAATAATGATAATATTGTCACTTAATATTGTTACATATGTTTTCAACAATCTGTACATTACACTCAGGCGTTTAAACTAAGTAGGGGTGTTACAGATTGGTATCAAAGCCATGACTATAAGATAAGACATTAGACATAGTGTTCTAGTTGCAAGGTTCGACTTGCGAACGATGATATTCTAGAGGTTACGGGCATGGGAGATGTTGATTTGATAACTTCAGCAGGTACTTCTTGGACTTTGAAAGACGTGAGGGTTATTCCAAGTTTAAATAAACATTTGATTTCAGTTGGATGACCAGGGGCACGATGTTAAGTTCGGGAATAGGCAGTGGAAAGTAGTCAAAGGGAATCTCGTGGTTGCCCGTGGCAAGAAAATGGTTTCGTTGTATATGGTCAATATGTCACCGAAAGGAGTTAATCCAGTTTTGGTGAAAGACAAAGTCCGTTTCACAGAATCTAGTGGTCAGAAGAAGGTCTGTTTTGCAAGTAACAAACCCAGAGCCAGACTGAAGATTCAGGATGAACGAGCTAGGAAGGTTAAATCAGTCAGAGGACATCGTGACAGTGGGAGCACATGTCATGTTTTAGTTACAGTTCCAAGTCGACAATGGATTAAGAAAACCAGTATTCCAGCTATAAAAGTCTCTCCAGTGAATTACTTGCTGAATATGGAGAGTGTTTGTTCTCAGGTTATCTCAGGATCCGGTAGTGTGGGAGCCGGTAGAGAAAGTGAACGAGTCAGGGGCAGTTTTAGCCGTGAATGATGTGTTGGAGCTCCAGGGAGCTTCAACGGGCCTTCGGGTTAGTTGATTAGAAGGCGGTGGCAACTAGAAGATGTTTAATGTTCATATTACAGAAGTACAATCAGGAGTGCAGACGAGAGTACTCAAGGCCTCCGAGTGGGAGATTGTTGGGTTCGTAGGCCTTGTTGGCCCAGTTTATTATTTGAAATCTAAAGGGTAGACGGGTGTATGGTGGCCAGACCGAAGCCTGGCCCGGCTTGGATTTCTTGTTGAATAAGATGAAAACCCTAGATTAATCTCTCTCTATATATTATTGTATGTACTTGTAATCATTGCCACTCAATAAAAGAAATAATTAGTTGTCATCCGTGGCGTAGGTCAGTTTAGACCGAACCATGTTAAATCCTCGTGTTCATTATTGCTTTCGCGTTTGTATTCGGTTCGTGTGTGTGTTTAATCCTAACATAGGTTTAGGATTTTAAGAAAAGTGTCGACGATGAAAAACACGATCCTAATTATAGAAGTTAAACTACATGGGTCAAAATAGCAAATTACACCACCAAAAGCCCATGTCACTACTAGAAAAAAGGCCTTTAATGACACGCATTGTGTGTCATTAAAGGGTATAGATGACACACAAATGTTTGTCATTGAAGCCCATGTCATAAATTGAAAATGACAGGCAATCTGCGTGTCATATTTAATGACACGCACTAATGACACACGTTTATGACATGTGTGTGTGACACTTGTATATGACTAGCATTTATGCATGTCATCGTATATTGTTTTTCAAAAAAATAATATATATATATGCATAATTACTAATATTTACATTAATGACACAAATATAGCAACAAAACCGTCCATTTCATTTTCTTAATTAGACATTACAAGTCAAAATATTACAAATATTCTCAAAGTTAACAAAAATGTTGGTTACTATTCAACACCATACATATCACTACTGGAAAATAAACTATGTTGCGTAGATCGACCATTCTTCATGAACTGCATCGAAATCAACCTCCATGTATTCGTCTTTTCTCCCCAACCTAAAACGAAAAATAAACAAAGAAAAAGTTACAAAATTTGGTCGGATCAAAACGAATTAGGTTAAAACAAACCAATATAAATATAATCGAGCAAATATTATTACACTTACATTGTTATTGACGAGTATTTGAAGTCCTTCATGAATTATAAGACATAATAGCCACCTGGTACTTCTTGGCTGAGTCGGACGGTACAAAACAATAAAAAAATTAAGACATATAATTAAGCTTTCTAGTGATTTATAAACAAGAATATAGTACCCAAACCCGACCATTTTAACCTATATATTAAACAGGTCCGATACATTGATGGGCCTTTAACTGTACACTTTTAAATTATGTTTAAAGTTGATACAAGTAAAAAGGATTATTAACAAAACAAAACAAAAATTTATTTGTTTCACCCCGTAATCCAATATGTATATTTTTCAAAGTCAAACATTAAAAAATGTGCTACCTTTGATAATAAGTATGTGTTTTTAGTTCAGAAATATAAGATATTAGCTAACCTTGGAATATTATAGCTAACCTTGAACATTAAGAAAAAGCATTGCAGCAACATGAAGGTGACTGCACCATTTAAAAAAAAAGAAAACTATACATATCATTAATGCAAGAAAATGATTAATACATAATGCACAAAGCATATGAATACATACAAATAATGATAGATTTTTCATAATCTTATTAAAAAGATAAAGAGATACCTTTATATTAATTATGGCAGAAAACTCGACCCATTTGTATCTGCACCATACTCCATTTTACAAGTCTTAAATACTTCCAGATATACCCTTGATGATGACTTGGGTTTTTAAGCCTCTTGCGCCTTATACTATCTATTGACCAAAAGAGCCAGCAACCCATAATACCCTTTGACCGAATTGTGTGTTGCTTACTGTTGGATCAGCAGCAGCAAGTTAAAGCCAAAAGTGTTTTGTTTATTGTTGGTTCAGCAGCAGCAAATTAAAGCCAAAATCCCTTAATAGGGGAGTTTGTTGACCCGAGTTGCCAACTGCATTGTTTTTCACAATACTAACAAAATCAATATTTAATGTGAAATCATTCTTAAAAACTCGAATGTTAGATGTTTGACTGTTAAAGATATAAAGAACGGTGTACCTCTTTCTATAATTAGCATCATGATCTTCGACATACTTGACAACTGCAAGTTAATATATGCCATCGTAAAAGTCAATATCCACTAAATAGTCCTAAGAAGTAATTAGAGTATCATCCATCTTAACCTATCAAATTATATTAAAAGTCTAAAATAATGATCTAAAAATTTTTTTGGTTTGCAGACACATACCAAATTATGATCCTGTTGATCCAAAGTTTTTTATGAGATTTCCAAGAAGATTGGAACATATTGATCTTCAGACGTGTCCTAATAAGTTTATTAAACAAAAGTCAAAATATTTATCAACTCAAACGAAGTCAAAGTTGTTGAAGAAATTAGTGCTACCTTAATCAAATTTTTTTCTTGTTATGAATTTTTGCAGCAACATTCCTGTGATAACTATGAAACCAAATCATATCCAACTGTTAGTAAACATTGATCTTTACTTCAACAATTAAATGGACCATCCTTAAATTGTAATAACTAAACATACTGATGTAGTTGTCTTGTTAGCATAGGGATGAGGTTGGTAACTTGGTATCATACCGTAACCGACTGGTCCGATCCCAACGTTCCCTATCGCGATTTTCTTAACAACTTGGAATCGCTACCAAAGATGCTTGATTCGGTACCATTATCGTAGGCACACATTTAGAAAATACAGGTACCAAACTAATCCCAAACCCTCAAAAGGTTGGTACCGAACCAAGCATCTTTGGTACCGATTCCAAGTTTTTAAGAAAACCGCGATAACCAAAAGATGCAAGCAAAACAGCCGTGCGTAGATACAAACTGCAAATAACATAAGGTAACTTAATACTTGAAGTAAAGGTCAAGCTATAAATATAAAACAAATGTGGCAGCCCTTTTAACCCACAAGATTATCTCATTATATGCAGATACTAAGAAAGGTTTGATTCTATGACAACAATAGATTTATTTCAATAAAATAAAATAAAACCACATATAAGCACACCTTACCATAATCATTCTTCATATAAGCACCGACATTCACATTTTATATATATAATGGTCCGGTTTCGGGTTCATTGATCAAAAACCGTAACGGTTTAGTTACGGTTTGACATAAAAACGTCAAAACCGGACCGTGAGCACCCTAATTTCCACATTCGGTGCTATATATCTTTACAAAATACATTAATAACTGTGCCACACGTGATTCATCTATTACAAGATTATCAAACAATAACCCCCACCCCTAATCTGTGTGCAAAATCAGCCCTAAATGATCTTTGATGTCCTAATGATCAGCATTCAGATTTCAACATTCAGAAAAATAAAAAAAAAATTATGATTTTGACAAGCAAACATTAAATTAACAGTCCATTAACATTAACCCTAGCCAATTAACATTAGAACAAGATAAAATTAAAGGCATATACCTCACAATAGATGAAATCCTCAATATAATCCTTCAATTAACTCCAAGTAAGCAAACCCTGGCCGACGGAACACTAGCCAACTGAAAACTAAATCCTAACCGACTGAAATTGAACGAGCGTGGTGAACTGAATCATAGATGGTGTTCGTTGTGTAGCGTGGGACTGGTAGAGAAAATCAATGGCAAAAGGAGATAAACTCTAGGGTGGGACAGGTGTAGAGTGGGAGATGAACCCTAGCCTGGGTCTGATTTAATTTGTTTAGGCAGTAAGGAAATATTGGGCGGGGGGTTTAATTTTTCATTTGGATTGAAACATGACACGCATATATGACATGCATAGTTACTTTTTAATTTTATGACACTAGTTTAATGACATACAAAAAAAAGTGTCATAAGTCGTCTAATTTTTTAAAAATATGGCATATTTTTAATGACACTCACATTTGCGCGTCATAAATCACCGCATGTCATTGTGCGCATGTCATTAAAGGTCTTTTTTGTAGTAGTGCGTATATCAATCAGGTCAAAGTAAGTGTATTAAAATCCCAACTTTCATGAAAAAAAAAATCAATATTAGAGTCGTGATAAAGCAAAACATGGAATATTCAACCAGTTTCGTTTTCCTACAAATATAGAAAAAGAATGGCGAGAACCAAACTGTCAACAAATATTCGAATAGTTCACACGTATCTACACTATTTGAGAACATGAAAATATATATGTAATTAGCACCTGTAAGTATATTGCTATTTCTGATATCCAACCATGTATATGTTTGTATGACAACAATTTATTAAACAATAATATTTCTTTGTATACAATTTATTAAACAATGAGCAAAGACTGATATTTTTGTATCATTAACTTATGCTATCACTGAAACTCAGTGATGATTCCCCATATGTTAGTGCCAACACTTCCTCCCCATACATAACGGGCCCAATATTGGTTTGAACTGTAGAGGGAATGTGAGTGGTTCGTATGGTTTCCAACTCTATAGCTACTTCTTTCATCGTTGGCCTATACTTACCATTCAAATTCAAGCATCGCATTGCAAGATTAGCTAATGACAGGATCTCATCCCTAGTACCCTCTTTAATCACCACTGCATCAAAAATAGACAAAACTCGATCTTCTTCCATAGCCAACATAAAGTGTGTAGCCAAACTTCTATGTTCACCAAAACTAGTTATGGAAATTGGTTTTTCTCTTGTTAACAGTTCAACTAAAACAACCCCAAAACTATAAACATCACTCTTTTCCGTGAACTGACTAGATTGGAAATACTCAGGATCAAGGTAGCCAAATGTGCCTTTGACTAAAGTGGTCAAATGAGTTTGCTCTATTGAGACAAACCTTGATGTTCCAAAATCAGAAACTTTGGCTCTATATTTGTCATCTAAAAGTATATTAGTCGTTTTAATGTCTCTATGGTATATTGGAATGGAAGTTGCTGAATGCAAGTAAGCAAGTGCTCCTGCAACCTCTGTAGCTATTTGTAATCTCATGTTTAAGGAAATTGGGAACTCGCTGGTTTGACCATGAAGATGATCATACAAGGTACCATTTGGAATGAATTCAGAAACGAGCAGAGGGACATCAGTCTCTAAGCAACATCCTAGTAGCTTGACCACATTCCTATGACTTACTTGAGAAAGAATAACCACCTCATTGATAAACTGTTCTAACCGGCTTTCATCAACGACTTTTGATTTCTTGATTGCTACAATTCTTCCGTCAACTAACATCCCTTTATAAACTGTACCCTGGCCACCTCGACCCAAAATTCTATTCTCATTAAAGTTGTCTGTGGCCTTCTCCAGCTCCCGTGACGTGAAAAGTATAGTTTTACCTACTAAAGACGAGTCAGCTTCTTCTTGTTGTTTTAAAAGTAAACCGCCATTTCGTTTAAAGAACCTCTTTCTTTGTCTCTGATCTGTAGTTTTCTTGATCCATTTGTACAATGCATAGCTGGTTGCGGCAAGTAAAAGTACACCGACACTTATGCTAACACCTAAAAAAAAGTATTTATTTCATAAGTTCATACATAACTTACAATATGAAAGCATTAATGTTATAACTGGGATGAGCTCGGGATGGTACCGGTACCGGCCCCGATCCCGAAAATTCGAAATATTTGGTATCGGTACCGAAATGTTCGGTTCGGTACCGGTACGGTCTCGGTTTCAGTGACAAATTCGGGAAATACCGGTACCGTACAGGTACCGATACCAAAAACTAAAAACTTGGTTCCAATTCGGTACCGGGACGATACCGGTACCAATCGATAATGTTACCGAATGCTCATCCCTAGTTATAGCCCGCCCATCACTTTACCATATAAACCAGAGTTAAAATTTTTATGATCTACTGTTTTATCTTTGTCTCTTTTAATTTAGAGTAAATTGTTTTTTTTACCCAGGTCGTTTACGCCCCAATGCCCCCATAGCCTTTTCAGCTCAAGATGAAACTTTTGGATGAATAAACCCTTGACATTTAAATTTGATTACGGTTTTGACCTAGTATAGACTAAATTAATATAATGGACGAAGTTAGAACTTAAATGTCACGGGTTAAAAAAACAATTTACTCCCTTTTTTTTTTCTTTTTATTTTTTTTAATCATTAGATTTTATTTATTTTATTCTTTATTTTTTATTCTTCTTATGATTAACTTACAAATTTAACTAACCAATTAACACAAACATTTCATATTTTGAGTTTGATTTAGTTTGGTGCCCACCACAGCGTTCGAGTTTGGATGTTACATAAGAAAACAAAAAACAATGAAATGAATATGTTATGATACACTTTTGTTATACTACAACTATATTTTTAGGTTTTCTCTTTCGTTTGCATTAACGAATACATTGAAACCGAAAAACTTTACGCCTACCGTAACGACGTTTGGATTTTATCTCGCTAGTTTATGTGGACATTTAATTGTCAGGGACGTCGTCCCATCCCTTGTTGCTCCAATGACTAGAAAGATGAAAGGAAACACACGGTCAAGTAATCTTCTAAGCCTAAAGTAATAAATAAATAGACGGATTGTAGTCCTAGAAGAAATTGTGGCTCGTGCATTTATTCACATCTCAAACGACTCAAAAGGCGGCAATAACAAAAAGAAAACAATGATTATTGGGCTCGTGTCTATAAATATTTCTGCAATGAAATTGGTTCTTCACATCGATCCATCGAAAGTTTAAAGTCACACTGAAACGTGATATCAACTCCAGTTCATAAGTTTACTGAGTTTTTTAACCGCAATCATTGCAAGTCACAATCCTTAGTAAAACAAAGTACATGGAAGAAGTCAAAGCAGTTTTTAAGTACGAGGGTATGTGAAATATTGTAAAAATACTATCCAAAATAGTTTGAGTTTGAACCGATCAACAAGGATGACAAGACATAACCATTTGGCGACTATAACACAACAACTTTCGAGGTGCATACAACTGGTATCGACATCAACACTGATAATGCTTTGAACTTTATTGAGGACATCAAGATCAATCTCGATGACGAATTTGAAGAATTGCCTTGCCCAATTGGCCAAAAGAAGTCAATAGCAAAGGGGAAAAAGAACGAATGTAGCCCAACCCGTCGACAAACTTACCAAGCAAATGGAAAATTTACGGGTCTAAAAGAGGAAATCATATGTGTTTAAAGGGCAAATGTCACAATTTGAATCCAGGATTGTGTTGGGAGATTTATGCAAATCGTATATCTTCGGAAATATGAGAGTCGTGGTTGGCACATTCAGACCAAAACTATTTGTGGTTCCCAAATGCTTTGATTGGATAAAACAACTCAGAGTGATTGAGCAATGTGACACTTGTCAAATTCGGGTCTCGATTTGTATTCGTTTTGTAATCTTTTATTACGTAAACCGACCCGTTTTGTAAACCGAAGCTTATGATATAATCAAAATGATGGATTTTATGTTACAATATTGTTTTACACTTGTTGAATCTTGAAAACATCATTTTATGTCCTTAAAACGCGTAAAAATCACTTAAAACGAACTTCGGGGACCAAAACTGCCACTTTTGAAAATTGAGTTTCACCAGCCTGCACCCCATCGCGCTACGCGTTTGGGGAGGGTGCCTGGCATCGCGTGGCGCGATGGCCTCAGCTGCCGCAGCTCCGAATTTTGTTGTTTTGTGTTTTGTTTTGTTTTGATTCATTTTGCATTAAAACTCTTGTAACTCACACCCATATTTGACCACCAACATTACCCTATATATACACCACCATTTCCCTTCATCTTCCCCTGCTACATCTCCAAATTCTCTCTCAAACTTCAAAGATCCAAGGTTGTTATTTTAGTGTTCTTGAAGGTTTGACTTTCAAAAGTCAAACTGAGTTAAATCTTTCATTCTAATTAGCTTATATAGTCTTATTAATACTTGAATATGGTTATACAACATATATATAATATACACCCCTTGTTACCTTTGGTAGTTACTTCTCCGGTCTCGGTCGGTGAGGTTTCAAACCTTGTAAGGCAAGGCTACATGGAGGACTTTTGAGTCCTTGATATATATATATATATATATATATATATATATATATATATATATATACATATATATATAGAAAGGTTAAAATAAAAATAACGACTTTTCTAAGAACGGTAAGAACCAATATAATTTTGACATTTGGCATTAAAAACCTATGGTGAAAAAATAATTCTTGGAAACTATGTCGGTTTTTAGTAATTTTAAATCTCAACCATTGATTAACATGATACAATGGCTATGATTTATTCCTAGTCTTCCTAGAAAACTACTTCTTTTTAGAATAACCCTCCCATATATATATATATATATATATATATATGTATATATAAAACTTGTTTATACATATTAACCATACTTAACTTCTGCTCATTTTAGTTTGTTTGTCATATTTACAAGTTCCACGATTATGGTTTCTAAGAGTCTAGCCTCGGTTTAACCGTAAATAACTCTAAATCGCAAAACCGAACTTTGTTTACTAGTTTTTGTTAAATAATTTTTTAAACATGCTTATTGTTAGATTTAAGTTTCTAAAATCATTTTTATGAGTTCTATGGTTATGGTTTTGTGAAATCTTACCTCGGTCTTAACCTGAACCAAGATCCGAACCGAAAACCGAACTTTTGTTTAAAGACTTTATTGTTAACTTTTTGGTTGTAAAACTTAAGTTTCACCATTTATAAATTATTATACAAGTTCTTTGAAATTTGGGCATGTGGAAACAATCTATGAACTTATTGTGAGATGGAAACCGAACTAAACCGATTTTCACTCTCTTAAGACACACAAGTGTGGTTTTAGCTATCAAGGCTTGTATATTTCTTTAAAAATACTTTATAAACTGATTTTAATTATTTTCTTAAGTACTTGAAAATGTTGGATCCAACTTGATCTCATAACAAAGTTTAGACCGACAAAACCGAACACTCGCTTAACGTGCGTTGTGAGTTCTAAAACAATAGAACTACCTACTTGGTTATGTCTTTTTAAGTTTTATTGAGTTATCTCATAACATTCATTATTTTAGAAAGTTGACTTTGGGTTTGACCAATTATTAAGACCCGAACCAACAACCTGAACACTCGTTAAAACCCGTTTTAGTATCTTTATTCTAAAGGGACTTGTATTCTTGCATTTTACCCACCTTATTACTTAACATAGGTTGAGTAAATATTAATGTTAGATACGTTAACCCGGTTTCGAGCAAACTTATATTTTAAAGGGTTATTATTATAAGTTCTTAAATAGTTACATTTTAAACCTTAAACTTTAATTGTTTACTTTTCTCAACATGTATTTTATTAAAAGACTTTCAAGGCAACCTACCTAATTCAAGACTTTCTTTTATTTAGGCTTCGTTCGTTAACCCGTCATTCCGGTTAAACTCCAAATCATCCACCTTTCAAGTTTATTACTTGAATGTGAGTACTTTCATGCCCCGTTTTCCATCTTTTGTTTTGGGGTGACATTTCATACTTATTCAAATTAAATGCTTTATACTTGAGTCTTAAACCACAAACGTTATTGTATACTTTACTTAAATAAATGCTCGATTTGGTGTTCTATGCTTACATGCTCATGTGTTTACGTGTTTACCGCTTTTGGTTGGTTGATCTAAATCCTAGACAATTTGGCATCCCCTTATAGCAAGGTGTCGTTAATGTATTCTTATTAGCGATAACTATAAATCATAGACTATTTGGCATCCCCTTACAGAAAGGTGTCACTAATGTATTCTTATTAGTGACCTCACTTTTTATCCAAATTACTGCTATTATTTATTGTTTCGGATAAAATATTGTGGCTTTTCTTATTATATACTTATATGCTCAAAACTATGAATTGCTCACCAACCTTTGTGTTGATAAACTTTATTTTATGAAATGTTACAGGTTTGCATTTAGGTTGATTATGGAGTGCAGAGAAACGTCATCAAGACCTTTAGGATATTAGCAAACACGAACAATAATTGATTTGCTATATTTTGTTATGTTTATTTTATGAACAAGTATGTGATGTGACATTTGATGTTGTGAAATGAAATGAGTTTGTTAAATATTGTCGCCTTAAATAATGTCATGCGCTTATGGGCAATCCGTCGCATCCCGGCATGTTCTGCCGCCTTTGTTCGGGATATGACAAGCAAGAAATAGAGCATGAATATTGAGAGAGTATGATGAACCAGGAGATGTTAGATATGATCAAGAATGTGTTTTCAGGGTTAGGGTCAGATAAGGCGGTTATCATGCATTTGAAATTCAAATGCATATAATGCGCTCCTATGTTGACATATAAATGACGTTTGAAAATGGATATAGTGTTGTTGGAAAATAGGTGTTTTAAAAAAATACAGAATTCAAACTTGGGCAACAATAATGACCTTTTCTTTTGGACTGACCCTTGGTCTGGGAGACCCTCTCTCAAGTTGGTTCTTCCTAGACTCTATCAAATGAAGAACAAAAGTTGCAAAGTAAGTGATAGATTCTATTGAAGTGGGAGCCAACTTTTTTGGAAACGGGATTGGATAAGGAACCCGACCTCTCACAATTAGCTGGCCGAGTGGGAAGAATGCATCAATTGTATCTCGGTCGTCAAAAGGAATGCCTACCCCGACTCTTGGTCTTGGTTGGTAGATCCCTCAGGACAAACAATTCTTTCTTGCAGGGATTATAGTCTTAATAATGTCATGAGATGGAGTAAATGGGTGCCCTCTAAATGCAATATTCACGCTTAGAGATCAAAGATGGACAAATTCCCCACCAAGATGGCCCTTAGAAGGAGAAATATTGATATTCCTAATCCCTTGCGTGTGATATAGTGATAAATATATATATATATATATATATATATATATATATATTTATATATATTTCCCTTGTATATTTTATATAATATTTTATTAGTTTTTGTTCGCTTTTAGTTAAGAAATGTATATTACTAACATAATTGTGCTTTGTAGGTTTCGGAAGATGATCGTAGTTGAGAAGGGCAAAAAACGAATCAAAACAAGCCTAAACGAGAAGCCGGAGCACATTAGAAAAGGAACCGGAAGGAGAACCGGTCGGACCAGCCGGTTAAACCGGCCCTCCCACTAGACAATGCCGCGCCGCGCAGCCAGGGGGTTCAAACCTAGTCGCGCGGCGCCTAGACCTACAAATTCCAGAATGTTTTCGATTTTTGGTCAGTTTAAGGCCCAATTCACTATAAATAGACCCTTAACCTTAACCTGAAAAATACCCTACAACCACCAGACTAATTTGGAGATGATTGAAGCTATTATTCGAGATTCTTGGCGGTTTTGAAGGCAAGGAAGCATTCGGTGAAGATCTATACATTCAAGATTGAGGATTACGGGTTTTATCACATTTGATCTTTTGTTTTCATTATTTTCACCATGTTTTCTATTACTATTATTTTGTTTGATTTGAAGATGCTAGGCTAAACTTTATAGACTGCCTAGGCTTATGATGAACCATCGTTGATGTTTTGATTTTAGTTGGATTGTTTCTTTTCGTTATAGTTTTATGATTCAGTAAACTATTTGATTTTATTTGATTGATGTGTATGTGCACTTGGTTTTGTTTGTTCTAGTTTTATTATTCCACATAATCCTTGGTGATTTTTTCATATGATAGGATTTTGTTAGGTCATCTACTATGTGTTTTTGACTAGTTTATGATTGAATTCGAATACGATCACCGGAATAATATTATTAGTCAAACGAATAAAAGTGTGTTGCTAACCTAGAAAGTTGTAAGGTGATAAGTTATTGTTAGATCTTTGTTGATTAATATTGCGAGATTTAGTTCTCCGCAAGGAGTTCATCTAGGTTTGATTAATTAATATTGTCTAGCGAGTCAATTAAGTTTGTCAATTACCTTTGATTCCGCGTTGTAAGGTATGATTTCACTACAAAGGTACTCTTTCATTAATTAATTAGATAATTGTAAGAGAGTTTAATTTATAAACTGGTGTGTCTTAAAACTTATTAGAAACCCATAGGTTTCTTCTTGAGAAGAGTCAGGGGTCCTGCTCGAGTTATCTTTTAAGTGTCTATTTTACGATCTCAGTTCTATAACTATTATTTTCCAACTATTTGATAACTGAAACTTTGAGGAATCCAGCCTAGGTGATTTTTCATTACCGTCTGAATCAATTGAATTAAATTGTCTTGTGTTTTAATTCTTGTCTTTACTTAATTAGTTATTTTTAGTAGCTTAATATTAATTAATTTTAAACCCCCTTTAATAATAATATTTAAATAGTCGTATCAGTTAGTCGAGCCTAATTAGTTAATATACGTAATTAAAAGAGTCTCGTGGGTTCAATATCTGGGCTTACTTAGCTATACTAGAGTCGATCGGTTCACTTGCCAGTCATTAGTTTAGTCGAACTTAAGGAGTAGTATTACTTAGTGTCTAGTTTAGCGTAATTTAGTTAATAATTATTTGACTACTTTTAGCACTTCAGTATGTTCTGCAACGCAGCAGATGAATCTTCTTATCATATTTTCATCAGTTGCCCGGTAACCTCGAAGGTTTGGGACACTTTGATTTCTTGGTGCAGGACCACGTCCTTGTTTGATTTTTCGATTAGAGACAAGCTTGAAAGTTATAACCATGTGGGGCTTAAGAACAAAGAAAAAGAAGTTTTCCAAGGTATTACTATCATTGCTTGTTGGTGAATTTGTAAGGCTCGGAACGCTATGATTTTTGAAGGGAAGGAGACGAAGATTGAAGATATTATTTGCAACATTAGGTTTTAAGTTACCTTTGGTTTAAACATAGATCTAGATGCAAATTGATTAGTTGGTTGGATTGGTGTAAATTTTGATGCGCTTATTTCTCCTAGATTTTCTTGGCTGTTGTGGAGGGAGCCATGGCTTCCGCCCTGTTTATAGAAGTTCACAGTTCGGAGAAAAAAAGTCGGGTAGTTGCGAAAACATATGGGTTGTGGTTCAGTCTTAATAGTTATATGCCTATATGACAAATTGACAACCTATCTAGTCACCTGCTCCGGCTCCAGCTTGCCAGTATGAAACACACTTGAATTTGAAAAGCTTGGTAAGAATATATTACCTAGAATAACACCCGTGGATGATTTGCTTCCAAAATCAAGTGAATAAGAGGAAGGTCCACAAGTGAAATTGGTTAATCTTATTGAGCCATCGTCACTATATATTGTATCATAGTCACAGTAGGTGTTATTGCCACGGCACCTTGCACATTCTTCCCTTGCTAAACAGTCACACGAAAGTTTATGTCAAGATAAAAAAGCGTACAAAATAAATAGATTAATATATAAAATAGAAAATCCCTATAATATTCATTTGACTTGCTGTTGTCAAGAGAATGTCCATAATTTATCACTCTTTAAGAGCATTTACATCCTATCCATTATTTTCTTTGAATGAGATTTTTTTTATAATTTAGAAAGTGTTATATGGTGTTATGAGTGGAGAAATGTAGTGAGTTTTCGGTATATTTGAAAAGTTTATTTAGCACCTTATAAACTTTTTAATATTTTTTGAAAGTGGTCGTGACTTGTGATTAAATGAGAGAAAGAAGGTAATGAAAAAAGAATAAATTATTTTCTATTTAATTAAATAATGAGAGAAAATGTAACGATTCTTAATGTAATTCCAGGTTTGGAGAAGAATGTGAATCTAACTGTCCATTACAAATTAACATGCCTGACCCAACATTTATTTCTGTCAGACGAAGGCCTTCCTAATCCTGTAAGGCTGAGGGGTGTGGAGCGCGAGAAAGGGCGCAAGAGGCCAGCCGCTCGCGCCCCGGGGCGCGAGCACCACACCTCCGAGGCGCGAGAGGGGCGCGAGAGGGGCGCGAGCGCGGAAAAAGAGGCAGGCGCAAGGGGTCTCGCGGGAGCTGTTGCGCGTAAAGGGACTTGGGGAATTGTGAAAGAGACGTTGGAGTGGTAAAATGAGCCGTTGGCTCTTTATTTAATAAAAAAAAAAATTTTTTTTACTCCTATATATTACCCATTTTATACACACAACTTAAAAAAAAAAACCAAACTTACCCATTTCTTTATACAACACTTCCTATATATTACCCATTTGTTTAATTTTTAGTATGTTTTTTTTTTATTATGAATTTTCAAAAAAATGTGTGTTTTTTTAAATAATTTTTAAGTTTTTTTAATAATACGTTTTTTTAATACATTTATAAAAAAATAAAAAAAAAACCGCTCGCGCCCCTCCACACCATGTCCCGGGGCGCGAGCACCACTACCAACACCCATCTTATCAAGTTTCTCTCTCTGCCACACGTCACAATATTATTGGCTGGAGCCCCCACTCGCGCCCCCTCTCGCGCCCCCCACACCCCTCAGCCTAACAATGCGTCATGTGTACGCAAATCTGGACCAATTACATGGCGCCGAGTTGTCAAAATCTGGTTGAAACGATTCGTTTTTAAAAATCCCACCAAAACTTGTTATTACATATTGAATTTGGTGAGGACTCACGACCGTTTTATTCAAAATAGTAAAAAAAAAGTAAAATGAAGTGTTTAAACATGGTCTGTTGACAAACTTGACATGTAAAAGATGTTTGAGTCCGCCAAGTTAGTAACGGACGTTAAAGGAATATGTTTTGAGGCGTTGTAAATAAAGTCAAACGGACATTTTAGAGATTTTCCTTAACTTAATATACAAATACTTAATAATACAGATACGTACTTTGGCATCCATAAATTAGATAAGGGTTTCCTTCGTCTTGCGAATAAAGTGAACACTTCTTTGACTCCACAGAGGTACCGTTATACATCTTCAGTTCCAGATTCCGAGGCATATCATCACAGCAGCGTGATATGTCACTGTATGTAAGGGTCCACATGAGGGAAACAGGAACAAAAGCGTTGTTAGCAGCAACAGAAAAGCTTCCTTTCGCGTATGAATCTTCATCCACCAAGAAGGCAGACCTACAAACTCCACCTTCACCCGAACCCGTGACATTCATGTTGTAGGACTTTAGATGATGAGGGATTGTTGCTTGACAACAACTAAATCCGTAACACTTGTTTCTTTCTCTAACAGTACTGTCATTCAGACAAGTAGTCGAACACCCAGTAACCACACTCCCATAATTATCAGTCATAACACCATTACCACACCCGTTAAAAATAAATTTATTTTGTAATCTGGAAAACAAGAACGGGGTGTTACCAAGATCGATGCTCCTGGTCTGACTACTATTCTGAGCTGGGTTCTGGCAATCATAGATATTATTTGGCATATTAACGGTGACAGTTTGATCTTCCAAGTTTACACCCAAGACTTCCAGGTGGTTGAGTGAAGGTAGATATGGTGTTGAGGAGTTGCAATCAACGGTGTACCATTGGTTGACAGAACAGTTTGCACCGATTCCAAAAGGGTATGGAATCCTCATATTCCCACACATATCATTGCACCTTATCTTGGCGTAGTTTGGAATTGCAATTGATGTTGCCGTTAACGAAATGAAAATGAGAAGATGGAAAGCTTGATATAACTTCATATTTTGTAAAGAAGAATGATGGTATTGTAGGAAGTGTAAGGGGTGTTTATGTTTATAATTATAACGATGAGTGTGATTAAGATTAATGGAGGAACCTACCGAGAAATTAATAAACCAATGGCCACAAGTCTACGCCATGGAAAATTCAAAACCTACCGGGGACTGTTTGGTTCTAGAACTACTTAATTATATCATTAGATGAAGAAAAGTTGTTAATACCGACATTTGACAATGTCTACACTTTTTGCTGATTATTCTTGTTCAATAACTAGTTGGAGATCCCACATTGTAGTGACCCAACATATATTATTATACTGTTGAAAGCACTATTCGATATATATAATTACAAAATATGGAGCGCTATATCAAGAAATAGTGATGGTTTTGGGATTATTTTCAAGCGGGCTCACAATTATTCGATGTTTCGATTTCGATCTCAATCATGGAGTCGGACATCTAAAATTTCTGACAGGTTCGACGGTTTGGATCACGTAAGGTTCATCACAATATAAAAATACGATGCAAAACTAAAAAAAAACATTGTCATTATAAATTGAAAAAAACACATTAAATAAATACAATGGTCTCTACGAATTAAAAAGAGAACAACATATAGTTATTTGTTATTTAGTATAAGTTTTCATCTTTTAAATCATTGTATTATGCTTGGTGTAATGGGTGACGAAAATGAGCGAATTTGGGCGAGTTGGGGCACAAACACCGCCCCCGGCCATTTGTGGGGCGATAAGGGGTGGGGGACTGATTATCGTCTGCTTGTGTTTGTATATATATTAATATTATATATGTTTGTGAGTGTGATATATATATATGTATATATATATATATTAGTGGAGTTACACATTCACTTCTCGCTGTAAAAAAACTTCTGAAATGATCCAATACCTATATATATATATATATATATATAGTGCTAAAACATCTTTACACCTCAAAATCAAAAACCTACTATTTAATGATTGGGTGCCACATGACGCAAATCGTCCAATTTTCTATCTTGTAGCCTTTCCACCACACGTATCCTTACATAATTAATTGAAATTTGTTTCCCTTCCTATTTTCTATGTAACAAATGCAAGAATAGTTAATGTAAGGTCAAGTTATTCTACTAAGGGGAACAAAAATGAGTAGAATGAGAAGGATTTCTAGCCATACAAGAAACCTAAAAAAATTGAAAAAAAATAATAAAAAAAACATAACTCAAATTTTTATAAAAAAACGAAAAAAGGAAAAACACGAAAATGTTTACACCGTCTTTCTCGTTTAAAAAAACACAATGATGAGTGAAAAAAGTCGTTGTGTCTTTTATTTATCATTGTGATCGATTTGGGTTTGTTTCTTCATTGATTGTGTCTTTTCCCTTGAAATTGTGTCATTTTTTGTTTTTATTGTGTTATATTACTCAACATTATGTTGTATTTTGTTCGGTATTGTGTTATATTTTGCGATATGTTGTGTTTTTTGTTTATTTTCGTCATTGTGTATTTTCATCAATTTTTTTTATATTTTTTCGTCATTCTTTTTTATTTTTTTTATCGGGAATGTTGGCGGAAACATTTTAGTTTTTAAAATTTATTCGTTTTTTATTTATATTTTGAGTGATGATTTATTTATTTATTTTTTTGAATTTATTTTAAAAGAATTTTTTGTGTAGTCATAAATATTTCTTATACTTCTCATTTTTATCTCTATGTATATTTTAACTTAAAAAAATGTAGTCGTTTTTGAACTCTTTATATACTCCTCCTGGCAGCATTCCCTCCATTCCCAAAATAAAACTAGGGTTTCGACTGTAGAGAGAGTGTAATGTCGAATCGGAAGAGTGACGACTACAAGCTTCTTCGTATTGTCGATGCCATGGCTTCAATCAATCAAAAGGTTAATCTCATCGGTGTTATCACTTATACCCAAGCAGAGCAGAGGCACCGGTTCGTATACACATTCTAAAAATTATTATTTTTTCCATCATTTTAGCATATATATTATGTTGATTGGTGCTGAAAGTTAAGTTTTAACTTGCAATGATGAAATAAACGCCGGACTTACAGCTGCCACTGTAGTTATAGTTATTGGTTGGTAGTAGATTGATGATAACTTATGTAAGGTTGTTTCTGAGCTACTGGTAGGTTTGTAGACGAATCGAAAGAACTATTCGTGAACTGTTTGGCGATAAGTGTGTTTATGTTCATTTATTTAATAAGCGAATGAACATGGACACATGTGTAGTTCGTTCATTTATGTTCGTGAAAGTTCGTTTATTTATGTTTGCTTTTGGATGAATTATCTACTTAATGTTTTATACATGTTCATTTGTATTCATTAAAATATGTTCAAGACACTATTAATTTCTCATGTGCACTACTTTACTTGATATTTTTTATTGAGAATCCTTGTCATTTGTAGGTTCTTCATGTATGTGAAGTCAAAGATGGTGAGTTGATGCTTTTTGTATGGGATGGAACAGGTGTTCCGCCAGTGTATATTCACACAAAGTGCGTGTTATATATATCTTTGGAGTCTTTGTAGTTCTTTGTTGATTTTAAGACATAAATCTTGTTGTTGTTTACACTTGCAGGCTTGATGATGAATTTGAAAACCCTCTTCCTCTTCAAATATAAGCAACACCTTTATCAAGAAACATTTTGTGTAAACTGTTCCAGATGGTTGGAACTGTTTTAAGAATGACTAATGACAAATGCAATGAGAAGCTGGGGCTTCACTTACTCAAGGCTGGTAAATGGGTTCAGTTTAGGAATATTACCTTTGAAGTTCGTTCTGGTTTATGGCGCGGCGTTCTGCTCTCAAAATCCAAGTTCAGTTTGTTGCCCGATGATGACGACTGCGCGCTAGAACGTTTAAGGTTCAGTCAAAACACCACAAAATATATATCATGTAAATAATTTAGACTGCTAAAATTGTGGAAAAGTTATCACACATTTATTATTAAGTGATTCAGGATAAACAAGGAACGGGCGAAATGCAAATGGAACTTAAAACCATATGCATGTTTCCCTTGGCCTTCTAAAATAATAGGTTTAGCTTTCCCACATGCTTGCTTATTTCATATGGTAATATGTTACATGTATATATATACACTTTTCTCCATTATTCTAAATTAGTTTCATTTATTTACAGATACGGACCGCCAAGACGTACTATTTGTTATGCTAATGGACATACTCTCCCATCCAGAGGTAAACGTTCTTTGGTCACCAGTCGCGGATCTAGTGTTAGGCTCATTTTGTGTTTTAGTCTTTCGTATTTAATTATGCTAAATATTTATGTAAGTTAGCTAGTCGATCGGTTTATGTTTCTTTGTATGTTTGGGCCCATGGCCATGTATTTGGAGCCCAATGGGCCGTAAATAATGAATGACATGGTGCATGAGCACAAACACTATAAATAGTGTGTGTATCTCATGCATAAGTAACCCTTTGCCATTTTATCTTATCCATATCCTACTTACAAACTCTTTCTTCTCTCCCTTCTCTCTTCCCTCACGAAAATAACTCAAACCAAACAAGATCTAAGATCTCGGTCCTCACTAGTGATTTCCGCTAGCTAGTGGAGAGGTTGATCCTAGTAGACTAGTTGTGTTGTTAGATCTGGTCTAGAGATCTACAGTTAGTATAAGAGCTTTCGGGCTCTACTAGTTGTAGATCTTGGGTCACAACCTTGGATTTTGGTCTTGTATGTGTTGAAGATGGATTTTCAAGAGTTTTGTGGGTTACGGGTGCCTAAAAGTGAAGAAAAAGTGTTAAAAAATTCATAACTTTGTGTGTTGAAGCTTCGGGTTATAGTTTGTGTGGTTGTTTGTGAATATTGAAAGGTTAAAAGCTTCAAGAATTCAAGATTTGTTGTTTAAAAAGTGTTAAAGTATGAATGTTTCTTAGATCCATAAAGAGTCAAAGTGATTGAAGTGACAATCTTAAAAGAAAAATCTTGGAAAAATGTGACAGAAAGTACATTCTATACTTTCCACAAGTACAGTTTAATCGAATCGAATAGATTCTATTCGAATCAAATCAAAACGAAGATTGTTGAATCGAATTGAAGTTATCTTGTCGATTTGAAGTTAATCTAATCGAATGCCTAAAGCAATCGAATCGAATTCAAGTTGTCGAATCGAATCAATCTCTAATCGAATTGAATCTCCATTCGATTAGATTAGCCCATTCGATTAGAATACATTCCATTCGATTAGATCACTGTCGATTCTATTACTCTTCATTCGATTACCTTCCATTCGATTACTTTGTACTTGTGTTTTCAACAGAATCTGTGTGTGTTTCTGTTTGATCTTAAAGTAATTAAAAATGGCTAATGTAAGTGAAGAAGTGAGAAATGAAGATGTGAAAAGTTACATGATATTTGAGAATGAGGTCGGGACTACAACTAAGCCTCCCAAGCTACTGAAATGGGACAATGATTTTGAAGAATTCAAGTGGCGATTTAAGAAGTACATAAGAATCCTTGATTATGCACTTCTTAGACCTATTGAACAAGGTCCATATGCTCCCATGACTGACACTGTTGATGGTCAAGTTCCCAAACCAACAACTTTTTATGATGATAATGATAGGAAGATGTTTAGTGATGACCACAAAGCTTTTGGTGTTCTAAGTGTTTGCCTGTCACATGAAATTGCACAAACTTTGAGAGATCATACCACGGCTAAAGGACTTTGGGTTGCTTTGGTCAGCAAGTTTGAAGGAAACATTGAAATGCAAAACAACATAAAGGGGATGCTTAAAGGTGAATTCAACATATTCAATCTTGTGCAAGGAGAGTCACTCACAAGCTTTATTCACAGATATGAGAATCTGATTACTAAGATCAAGAGTGCTGGAATTGACTATGACCAAATTGAAATAAATGACAAGTTGTTGAACTCTCTTCCGTACTCCTGGAATAGCAGTGTGATCACAATCAAAAGAACTACAAATCTTCATATTACCACTCTTGCTGACTTCACATCCATTATAAAGTCATTTGAAATGGACGACAAGCTCAGGATGGGTAATCACATTAGTTCTTTCAATCATGCTGGAATATCCACCCGGTCAGCAGTAAGCACAACCTTTCTGAGTCATGCACATCCCACTGTTCATATGTATAATGTAGTGAACAACTTTCAAGTCAATCCATTCATAATTTAGCCTTCAAAATCAATGCATCTCTTGAACCATCTTCCGGCTCAAGCTCGATCCAAGATACAGTTAACAAAGCAATCGACCAAGCTTTAAAAGCCCAAGGGATCAAGAAATCCACAAGAAGCCAAACCTACTATGCTCCTCAAGTTATTCAAACTGATGACTCCAGCATGGCACTATTCCATGCCTTTATGGCAAGTCGTGAGGAGCTGCTACAAGGAAAGTTGCTTCCTCCTTCATTTGAGCAATGAGACATTCCCGAGATCAACAAGAAGGATCTAAAGAAAATGGACATCAAGTACCAGATGGCCATGGCTGTTTATCGAGCATCAAATTTCATGAAAAAGTATGGAAAGAACAATTTCAAAGATTCAGATGGAAGAGCATTGGGTTTGAGAAGGAAAAGTTGTGCTGCTACAACTGTAACGAATCAGGGCACTTCGCAAGAGAATGCACCAATCCACCTGCTGCTGCAAATGACATCAAGATCACCGAAGTTTTTGATCATATAGATACAGGAAGAAATGATAAGAAGGTTGTCCGGAGCTACTCCCCAAAATTCAGAGTTCCAAAGATCGATCAAGGAAGCACATCCAAATGGAACTTTGAGTCAAGCTCAATGGCAATGATAACCAGAACAGCTAATTCAACACAACTAGATTGGGAGGATGACCAGTTTGAAGAGTTAATCAATCCATTGACATTTGCTGGGATGACATTTGCTCATGAAGCTAGTACCTCATCAACTACTGCTACTGCAACACCTCCTGTTGTCTATGACATTCCCGAGGTACACAAACTTGTATTGATAAGGTCACAAACTATAAAAACTCATAATGATTCCCTTATAGATGAAAACCTTAGTTTTAGATTCCAGGATGATGATCTTAGGAAAGCTGAAAAGATATACGCCACTAGGATTAAAACTCATAACAACGATATGGCTAAGTTAAATGATAAACTTTTCCAAGCTGGAAAACTAGCTGAGCACCACAAGAGACGTGTTGTTGAATTAAATGTTAAAATTGATCAGCTAGAAGTAGACTTATCTCAAAGGAAAATAGTTGTAGAAAGGTTTGAGTTAGCCTCTGATAAACTAAATGGAATCATTGGGGCATAGATCGGGGTGAAACAAAAGATGGGCATAGGCTATGACAACACTGTTGTACCACCTTCTTTTAATGAAAATTATACTAGCATGCCTCACTTTAGTTTCAATACCCCACTTGAGGATGAGATGGTCTATGGTATTGGTCATGTACAAAAACCAGATACAATTTCTCCTACTGTGTCCAAGACCATTGATCCAGTTATTTCATCAGTGAGTTCTAATGGTCGTTCATCTTCTTCGGCAGGTTGTGTAGATGGAAGTGATTATGTGGGAAAGAACAAGGGTTATGGAGAGAAAAAGTTTTTAAATTCACTTTTGGATTCTCATGTGAATCTTAAACAGTCAGTTGTTAACCCTGTCTGTAATAATACTTTGAAAAACAATTTGAATGATCATGTACTTGGCGAGAGTGCCGATGTTGGCACTTCTCCTAATGTTTTGAATGAAAATGATGATTCCGTGTCTGATAGTGATTGTGAAAATGTATTTGAAGAAACTTTTAGTGATAGAAACGTACATGAAAATGTGTTTGTTGGTACAAACGTACCAAGTTTTTCATCGAAAGATCGTAAAGTTGAAGAAGATAAATTTAAAAGAAATTGTTTTGAAAATGAAAAGGCAAGCACATCTTGTAAATATATACCACCACACAGAAACTCTTTCTTAAATCTACTCATCAATATAATCATCCTCAACTATGCAATCACTTGGATAACAACTACTATGGTTGTCATTAACAAGACTCTGTCAGTTCATTCTATTCAAATGTTTTTGATGATCGAGGTTACTGATCAAATAACCTCTTTGTTCCTTTCCAAACATCACAATACTCACCACAACACGTATATCATAGTTCTGATGTGTTTTATAGGGATAACAGAATAAGGCTTTGTTATGTTTGTGGTAACCCATCTCCCTTTGCAAGACATTGCAAGAACTGACATATAAATCAACGAGAAATGAACCGTCAGTTTAATCAGTTCCGTTCTAAGGCTACACCAAGCCCAAGGACAAGAAATGATCAATTAGTTATGCCAGTGAAATGGACGTGAGATCCAAAAACAAGAAAACCAGTAAACCACCTTTTTGGATAACCAAAAAGAAAAGAGCAAAAAGGAATTCTAAGACTGAAAAGTTAAATTCATTAAAAAGAAATCAGAAAAGGGATCCAAAGATTGAAAAACCTGAGGACTTTGTTTTGAGACCAAGAAGAAGACAGTCCAGAAAATCTTCCAAAACCAGGAAACCGGCACATGCATGGATTCCTAAGGGATGTTCTTCTGATTTTGACACATCCCAAAACTTCATATATCATAATGAGAAAATAAAATTTGACAACTTCGTGGTTAACCCACCCGAGACTACTAAGTCTCGGGAACCATATCTAGTTAAGTTGTTAATGTGTGTAGGGTCAGTCAAGACGGCATGTCAATAGCATTTGGTACTTGGAAAGTGGTTGTACCCGACACATGACAATCGACGAGTCTTTGATGTTCGACGTTAAACCGTTTGATGGTGGATACGCTTCCTTTGCCGGAGATATGGGAGGGAACATTACGAAGAAAGGAAGAGTGCCAAATGGAATTCAGACGGTTGATGACGTCAATTTGGTGGAGCAACTGAATCATAATCCGCTTAGTGTCTAGGAAATCTGCGATCGATAGTACTCCACAATGTTCACAGAAAATGAGTGTTTGATTCTTAAACCAGGTTCCAAAGTCCCCGAAAAATGGATTTTGATGCGTACTCCAAGGCACAATGATGCTTATATATTAGACATGAATAGCTCTTATTCATGTAAGACCGCTTCATGTTTACTATCTAATGCCTCGGAGAACGACTCATCCCTGTGGCATAGACTTCTTGATCATGTGAATTTCGAATACTTAAACAAATTGGTTAAAGGGGAGCATGCGAGGGGATTTCCTGCTAAATCTTTCTCTTGCATTGAAAAATGTATTTCATGCTCTAAATGCAAGCAACATAAGCTCCCTCACAAGACCAAGACGATCAAGTCCATAGATTCCATTCTTCAGCAGTCGCACATGGATCTATTCGGTCCTATCCATCCTTTGGCAATCGGCAAAAAGCCCATTGTCTTGTGATTACTGATGATTTTTCTCGTTTCAGCTGTACGTTCCTTCTAGGGCACAAGAACGAGACTGCTCAGTTTTTGATCAAGTGCATTACACTCATGGAGAGACATACGGATAAAAAGGTGAAGTGTATAAGAAGCGATAACGTAACTGAATTTTGTTACAGGATAGTAGATGATTTTTGCAGTTCGAATGGAATAGACCATCACTTTAGTGCACCATATACTCCTCAACAAAATGGAGTTGCTGAAAGTCGAAACCGGACACTGAAAGAAGCTGCAAGAACAATGTTATCAGGCTCCAAACTTTCATTGTTCTTTTGGGGTGAAACCATCAATGCGTCTTGATTCATTCGAACCGTGTACTCATTAACAAACGCTTGAAGAAGATTCCATTTGAAGTCTACTACAAGACGAATCCACAAGTAAACTACTTCAAGACTTTTGGACGTCCTTGCACCTTACTCCATATGGGTGCTCAGCCTGATCCCAAGTTTGCTGAAAAGGCTGGTGAGTGTTATTTTGTTGAGTACAAAACCATTTATCGAGTCTTCAATAAGAAGATCAAACTGATACTGGAATCCTTTAATGTTGACTGGCAAGAGCTAAATGTTACTGATGCTCGCACGGGACCGGATTAGTTGTTTGACTATGATTACTTGTTTAACCAGTTTCGCGAAATGTCTGTTCCACCACCTACAAACATTCAAGCTCCATCTTATTTACTAGAACCTTTGTTGATGCAATCTATAACCAACAATTTGTCTAAGGTGAATCTTTCTGCTGGGCCGTCCAACAGACCTGCACCACCAGCAATTCCACCTCCTCCTCCACCTCCAAGAAATAACCATCAAGTTGACAACAATGTTGTTCCTCAAACTGTTGATTCAATTGACTTATTTGCTGTCGAAGATGCTTCTGACACCAATTCTGGTGATCCGTTTATGTCCGCCGATAATGTTTAGCATGTTCAAGCTGGGATTGCACCAGAAGTTCAAATATCACTAAGCGTGGTAGAATCTGTTGCCACACCTCCCTCTTAAGAAGAAATTTCCCAAGCTACTGTCGCTATTGAACCTACTACTGGTGAATCTGACAACACTAGATCAACTCCGGTTAATACACTAGATCATCTCTGGGATGATCCAATTCCACAGGAACATCAGGTTGATTAGCCAGACTCTATTCAGTCAGCCAATTATGTTCTCATAAACGATCCTCGCATCTTTCATCCCGTGGAGAATCTGTCGGTGAATCATCAAACAGAGCCTATTACCCTTGTTGAAGACATTCCTCAACTGCCCATCCATCGAAGTCATCCCACACAGAGAACATCATCGGTTCTCCATCTGCTGGCATCAAACGAGATGCAAATTCGGTATAGAGAGGCCCTGAAATAAAACTCGTGGGTTGAAGCTATGCAAAAGGAGTTGTTGCAGTTCAAGAAGCTTCATGTTTGTAGGTTGGTTAAGATGCCAGAGAACAAGAGACCTATTGGGACGAAATGGGTATTCAGAAAAAAGAAAGATGATAAGGGGTGATTATTAGAAACAAAGCAAGATTGGTTGTTCAAGGGTTCTCTCAATGTGAAGGACATGATTATGATGAAACTTATGCACCCGTGGCTAGGCTTGAGGCTATTAATCTATTCTTAGCTTACGCTTCGTTCATGAATTTCAAAGTATATCAAATGGATATAAAGATCTCTTTCTTGTATGGAAAACTAAAGGAAGAGATCTATGTGAAGCAACCTCCAGGTTTTGAAGATCCTGATCATCCGAACTACGTTTACCGTCTAAAGCACTTTATGGCATTCACCAGGCACCCTATGCTTGGTATGCCACATTATCAGATCATCTTCTAAAGAACGGCTATAGAAGAGGTGTTATCGATCAAACACTCTTTATCAAGAAGGTGAAGGATGATCAAATTTTGGTCCAAGTTTATGTTGACGTTATTATCTTTGGATCCATATCTGATATACTATGTATAGAGTTTGCTGAGGTCATACAAAACCGGTTTGAGATGACCTCATTAGGAGAGATGACTTTCCTTCTGGGTCTCCAAGTTGAACAAAAGGAGAACGGAATATTAATACATCAAGAAAAGTATGTTCAAGAAATTGTCTAAAATTTTGGGTTCAAGGACTCTTCTCCTTTTCTCACTCCGATTGCTACCAGACCAGTACTAGCTCTAGATCCATCGGTAATTCCAGTTGATCAACACCTTTATCGATCAATGATTAGGTCCTTGATATATCTCACTGCCAGCAGGCCGAACATCATGTTCCCTGTCTGTCAGTGTGCCAGATATCAGTGTAATCCAAAAGAATCCCACTTAACTACTGTAAAGTGTATCTTCCGGTACCTAAAGGGAAAGCCTTTTTTGGGTCTTTGGTATCCCAAAGATTCCCCAATGGTACCGCATTCTTACACCGATAACGATTATAGGGGATGCAATCTTGATCGAAAGTCAACAGTGGATGTTAGTTCCCGGGTGATAGGTTGATCTCTTGGCAATGCAAGAAGCAAGTCACTGTGTCTACCTCCACTGCTGAAGCATAATTCATTGCCACATTCGCATGTTGTTCACAAGTGATATGGATCCAGCATCAGCTGCTGGATTACGGTTTGAATTTCTTATAACACCCTCATTAAGTGTGATAATGAGGCAACAATTTGTATTGTCAAAAATCCGGTCCAACACTCAAAGACAAAACACATTGACATCCGAACGCATTTCATTCGTGATTGTTATGACCGTAATCTTGTCACTATTGAACGGGTACACACATATTTCAACTTTGCTGACCTGTTTACAAAAGCCTTTGATCGTGCCCGATTTTTTTATCTTGTTGAGTAGTTAGGCATGATCTCATTTGTTCAGAATTGATTTTATCTTTTTGTATATAAAGTTGTAAATATTTTTCAAATATGTCACCATTATAGACGGAGAAAATGAGTTAAGTATAACTCACCAAAGAGAGTTTCAATTTATTTAAGAAAAACAAAATTGAGTCATTTGAAGTCATTTGATTTACCAAAAATATTTTATATTACTTCATTGAGAAAATCGGAAAAAGATTCAAAAATATATTATTTCGTTTAGAGGGAGCTCCTGCTTAGAGGGAGTCGGAAAATTAAAAATTATAAAATTTTGAGAAATTGATCTGACCCTTGGAAAATGATAAGAAATTGTCTCTAATGATCCTAGCACATGAAAAGAATAGATCAAAAGCCAACAAGATCATTGCTTGATGTGTAGATAGGCTTGACAAATGAGTAAGTGTCATAGTGATATAAACTTAAATACTTCCCTATGCTAGTGGTTACACTCTCATGAAACGGTTACCGCCTCTATTATAAGTCATATCGATGAAGGCACAAATGTTATTAGTTAGTCATACACGAGCCCGTTAGTGATTGATCACCATCAAAATTACTCTTGCTTTAGATACAAATATTGAAAATCAAAATGTTAAAGCAGAAAAACTGCAAAGTGCTTAAAAGATTCAAATTCAACAAAAAAAAAAGTTGATAATTAACAAACAAAAAAAGGTATATTTGAACCATATAACATGGGGCAAACAAGTAATTCCTAAACACTTTATAATAAGGCATGTAAGTCCGTATGACAAGTAAGTCTATGGTTCAACCTTTAAATTGTTTGAAAGAAAATTTGCAAAAATTTTAAATTAAGCTTAAAATGTCTTCATCAATCATTAGGGGGTCGGAGTCAATTCGGAGTGATATTGATGAACACAAACTATGCCCGAGGTATGATGGAGTTTGTAACATGTTGGATTAACAGGGGCCCACATAAACACAGTGCCTAAATCATACCTTAACGTATCACATTAACATCAAAATACTTGTTAAGTTTAAAGTGGACAAACTATATCCCATAATAATATCCAAATAAAAGTGTGATCTAAGACGTTATAGATAATGTGATTCCATGTTGAGATCTTTCTCACCAAAAATATGCATTTCTTGAAATATGTAAATTATTTGTCTTTAAAATTAATATAATTAATATAATGTTAATTTCATCTTTACTTCAAATTTACTTTAATTTCTACTTTTAGTTTCTTTTGTTTTGTTTACATCTTAAACATACTTTAAGTATGTATTAACTTGTAATTATATTTTCTTTACTTTATTTTTTATTACTTTTATTTTTAAATTTTAATTTTATTTACTTACTTTATCTTTTTAATTAGTGTCTCTTGAAAGGGTTATTGCTTTTAAAACAAGGTCTTTATTGCAAAGTTTGTTAAATGTCAGCCCGGCAAAATGTATCTTGTATGTATTTAAAGTGTTTGGATTCGGTGGATAAATATTTTGCGGGTTTAAATTTGTAAATATTTTTTGGGTTTGGGGGTCGAGAGTGTAAAATCGTTTAAAAACTCGAGATGTTTTGACCCTATCGCAAGATAGGCTGACCCTATAAATAGGCCACTCTCAAATTAAATATCTTTCATTTTCAAACTTCAATCTTATCCTCTTACACTTTCTCTCTCTACCATTTTGCTTTCTCTCCACCGCCTTCTTCAAAACCCTAGATCCAAACCTAACAAACACAAATATGTTCTCATAATCACACTTAAATCATCACACAAGATGAATCATGCTCCCGTGGTATATATTATTACTTGATTTCATCTTGTTCATGTTGTCCGGCTCATGAACAGTCTCCGACGGGACTGTTCATGCCCTATTGGATCATCATATGACATTTTTCTGTTAAGATTCATGTTATTTTCTTGTTCACGGTATCATTAGGAATGTTTTCGTTGATCTAATTGAGTTTGTATTATGTTTTGTAAAGATTTTGTGATTTTAGGGCCTTTAAGAACATTTTGGGTTAATTAATCTTGAAAAGGTGTTTGAAGATGGGTTATGATTACCCAGAAATTCATATCGGATGGGTATGAACCCAGAAAGGTGTATAAAGGTTCAAGATGTTGATGTTTGATAAAGCTAGATTTGTAATCGAATGTAGACTCTATTAAGGTGTTGGATGAAACCATTCTAAATGCGATTAGAAGTTACTGGGTGATAAAATGGTGCAAGGATAAGTAATCGAATTAACATTCGATTAGAAATGTTTATGGAAATGTAATCGAATTGAGATTCGATTAGAAAACAAGGGCAAGGTGATCGAATGCCCATTCGATTAGAAATAATCCCAAAATTGTTAAGAACCATGTAATCGAATTCCCATTCGATTGGAAGACCATCAAGCATAAAATCAATCCAAGTATTAATTGATCGAATGGCTATTAGATTAGCCTTTAAATTTCAGAAAGGTTAAGTCATAAGTAATCGAATTATCATTCGATTAAAAGAATCATGAGCATGAAACTAACAAGGAAATTCTAATCGAATAAGAGTTATAATCGAATCGAATAGAATATTTAATCTAATCTAATCGAATGACCATTTGATTAGATTATAACTTGTATTCGATTAGACCAAATGAAACTTGTAAAATTAAACTGATTGAACTTTAATCTAATCTAGGCTATAAATCATCCTAGTTGAATGCATATTCAATTAGATTAACTTATAACTAGATTCGATTACATTAAAACTCGATTATACTAGTTTCTACTTGTAACTATTTTAAGCATCTCACATCTAACTCATTAGATTCGATTACTTGTGCCTTAAGAATAACTTTAGATGCTATGTTATACCAACTGTATTGAATCTTTATGTCATTCGATTAGATTACTTCAGATTTAAATAGTTTTCATAATCTATCTTCAAACATAATTCTCTTTGTAAAGTTTAATTCTTATTAATTTTTATTTTTTATTTTACTTTTTAATTTTATTTTTGTTTTTATTTTTATTTTTATTTTTATTTTTATTTTACTTTATTTTATCTTTTCTTTTATCTTTAGTTTGTCTTATTTAATATACCTGATATATAGTTTTATGTTTTTTATACTCAATTATCAACAATTATATTTCTAATTGTATGTCTTGTAGAATCATAACAACTCATGTCCCTTTGAGATTCCAAAGAAAAGAAAGTACAAGGTGTTTATTTCCATGATCAATAGACTACGTGGTTGCCCACTATCTCATGCCATAACTGCTGATCCATAAATTCATAGTTCCTCGATTCACAAGTCTTAGGTTAATGCCAAAACAAAGAAGGAAGGGACATAGATCACTTCAAAGGTGGCAGAACAAAAGATAGTGGTGAATGAGGAAGTCATACGTAGAGCATTGAAGATCAAGGACGATGTTGCTGATCCGTTTACTATGATTTCAAAAGAAGAAATTGCATGATACCTTGAAGAGATTGGTTATGATGTGAAATTGAGCACTTGTGAGAAGAAGCATCTTCCCGGAAGCTTCTTTTTCAATTGTTGCTAGCTGCATGTCATCACAGAAAGGTAGATTTGATAAGTTGAATACTGACTGGGTGGGGGTAATGCTATGTTTGACACTCAAGAGAAAGTATAACTACTCAAGATTGTTCTTCAAGTACATGCAACTTAATGTACATGCTAAGAACCGATGGATGATGCATCTGAGATTTGTACAGTTGATTCTGGATGACCTGCTTCCCAACACTCCCAAACTAGTATGCATGGATGAAGTTGCTGATGAAGGAAATGTTGTTGAACCATCCGAGCCTCATCATGTGAAGATGTTTCGGCAATTTGCATTAAAGGCTATCCTTGAGCCTACTGGGAAGAGTTTGTACAAGTATAAAGGAGTTGAGCCTAGAGTCAAGATTGGTCAGTTCCCGGAGACTGAGACTGACAGTGATGAAACCAAGGTTGAGGATGAAGGAGATAGTGGTGATTATGGTGATGGTCATGATGATGAAGGTGTAGATGAAGAAGAGGAACATGATAAGCCTTTTGATGAACCTGCTAATGAGCCTGAGACAGATCCCAAAACAGATGTAGTGGTTGAGCACTGGTTCAAGCACAAGCACGATAAAGGTAAAATAAAGGCTGGAGAGTCTTCCAAGAAGCCTGTTGCTGCCACAGATTAAGATAAGGAAGAGCCGGAGCGTCCATTGAAATGCTCAAAGAAGACGAAAGACTCCAAGAAGTCTCCTTCCGCCAAACTGCCTACTCTAAAGGTATGTTTTCCTTCGACTGCATCTATGATAAGTGAATCCTTAGCTTCCACACCATTAACACCACAAACCACCACCATGACTGACCCACACATAGGTTCACCCACTACTTTAGCCAAAACCTATAAGCCCTTAAAGCAAAACAAATCAAATTCACCAAAACCCAAACCTCATCACAAACCCAAACCCAAACCAAAACCAAATCAAAATCTCCTTCCAAATCCAAACAAAGAATCATACTGAAAAACTAATCCCAAGCCCAAATCCAAATCCCTAAAAATTAGGGATGAAACCATTACACCACCTGAAACCTCACTGACCAGACTAGATGAACTACCGCCCTCAATCTTAGAAAACTTGCCTTTGACTACCCAAGCCGAGACCGAACCAATATCCCAAACCTTGATACCACCTAGGACCACCATACCCGTAACCTCACTTACATACCTATTCACTTCACCTATAAGAGGAACAACTTTTTGGACCTCTACCTTCACATCTTCCTTCCAATCCCAAACCACCACATCAACCTTAGAAACCACAACCGAGCCAACAAGCCAACCCCTAGCCTTAACAACTTCCTTCCCAACCTTAACCTTAACCATGCCTATACCAACCACACAACTCTCAACCATCTCAACCACACCTCCCTCAGCCCAAAAGAGCCCTATCATAGCAGCCACTCCCATCTCAAGTGACAAGTCAAAGAAGTCACCAGTGTATCAAGATCCTGTCCTCGATAGGATTAAGGCATTGGAGGAAGCAAATGAGAACAGAGCGAAGAGTGAGCTATTTTTGATCAAGTTTGTCAAGGATCAACATGAAACTAATGAAGAAGTAACAAGACAATGTGATGCTCTAGCCGCACGAGTGGCAGAACTGCAAGAACAAAGAGACTTGGATCATGCTTTGATTGTGAGCTAGCGGGAATGGACTGAGAATTTGCAGAAAAGGATCAATAATTAACAAGAGTTAACTAATCAAAACTCTGTGAAATGCTGATCTACGTGTTGAGAATGAACTACTCCGGTCAAGAATCTCTGGGTAAGAGTCTGGTCTTCCCTCCATCTCAAACATGGCAAACAACTTTAGGAGGGAATTGGACTCTACGCTTGACCGGGTGTGGATAGATTTGAGCGTCTAGGCTCAAGAGTTAGTTTGTTGGAAGGAGGATCCAGTTTTTCTAGGGACATGGATAGACTTATGGCTGAGAGTGTCAGGCTAAGAAACATGATCGAGACACTTGAAGGCGAAATTGAATATCAACATGACTATAACAACAACAACTAGAACCAAGTGAATGAATCCTTGTTCAACCGATACCTTGCATTTATGGATGTAATGCGCTTGACAGAAGAAGATGTGAACAACCTAAAGACTCATCTGATAGAAACCTTCCGAGGATCCTAGGTGTAAATGAGCCAAGGACTGACCAGAGCAACCGACGACAAACAGCTCTTGCCAATTTAGTCGTTGACTCTGAGAGGGTCAGAGCTCAAGGAAAACTTCATGGTTTCCTATATAGTAGTGAACCAAGGAATGATGCTGGTGAAGGTGGATCCAGTGTGAAGGCAAGTGGAGATGAGCCTCCAAAGGTTGTTGGAACCATAGTAAGCACTGAACTTGTAGTTACTACTGCCACCACAACTGGGCGGGTCAGTTCTACAAGTTCCCCACTCGTTGTACCTACTACGGGTGAACAAGTCAGTGATCCTATTAGGTCTGCTATGATTCCCTTTGTACAACAACCACCTATAGTTGAAGGAGGTGGTGGAGATGATGGAATTGGTGATGATGATGATGATGATGATGATGATGATGATGAAGAAACATATGATGGAAGATCTGACGATGATGATGAAACAGATGATGGTGATGGTGATGATGAGTATGGGGATGATGACCACGAGTACGATAGCTTCGATGAAGCTCGTGATTTGAAATGGAGGAAATAATGATGACAGTGGTAATGATGATGCGATTTGTGTAAATAAGGCGGAGGAACAAGAACCGCCAAGTGAGGCTGATAAAACTTGCGAAATTGATGCTGCAATCGAGGCTGGAATTGCCTCTTTTTTTAATGTGCGTTCTTTTGCAGGTACCAGTTCGTCAGTTCAAGAAGTTATGGAAGAAAATAAGAATGATAGCGATGACGGCATCAACTACTCACCTAATCCAGACACTCCGGAAAGGGTGATTGATGAAACTACTGTTCAAGAAGAAGTTGTCTCTCCCGCTGCCAAGACGGCTCGAGGAAAGTCAATGAAATGTATCAAAAACTACAGGTTGAGCAGAATGGCAAGCATGCGATGGAGGTCAAAGTCGTACCATGACAACTCTCTAATCCTCTATGCTCGATGGCACAATGTTAGCAGAAGATGGGTTGTTCGACGTGCAAATGGCGACTTGACATATCTCTCGTATATTGATATGCACACCCCGTCCGTTCTTGACATGAACTACTTCATAAGGACTATGGGTGGATAAGAAGAGGAGGGCACCTTGGAGGGATGGTTCAAGCGATTCTTAAAGCACAAATGGAGGAAACGCTACCTAAAGTTTACTCTGAATCCGGGTAGATCATACAAGTCAAAAGAGGTCAATCCGGTCACCAAGAAGCGGATTAAAGGATGGAGGTACAAAATGCGTGACGAACATGGTGATCCTATCTTTCATGTCATGCCATTTGACGACGACTTTCTTTTTGACTTCATTACTTGGAGTTCGACCATGCAAGTGGAGAGGTCATTGTTCATTGAAAACGATCGCATGACCTTCGCTTCTTCGAATAACACGAACTGGGTTCGGCAGAGCTGACTTGATGAAGCTTCTTGAGTCACCTCTATGCACGGTTTAGGAAATCCGTCATGACTGTACAGATGCCATCGTCGAGAAATTCAACAGTGACTGTACAGGCGCCATAGTCGGGAAATTCAATAGTTTGTCCGTCTTCTTGTTGAAAGCAGCTTTTCAAACCAACGACGATATCTTCGAGTACGAGTCCGAGACCGACTAAAGAGAGGAGCTAATGGAACAAATATCAAAGACTAGAGGGAGATTGTTAATTAGGCTCATTTTGTGTTTTAGTCTTTCGTATTTAATTATGCTAATGTTTATGTAAGTTAGCTAGTCGGTTTATATTTCTTTGTATGTTTGGGCCAAAAGCCATGTAGTTTGGAGCCCAATGGGTCGTAAATAATGAATGAAATGGTGCATGAGCACACACATTATAAATAGTGTGTGTATCTCATGCACAAGTAACCTTTTGCCATTTTATCTTATCCATATCCTACTTATAAACTCTCTCTTCTCTCTTCCCTCACGGAAATAACTCAAACCAAACATGATCCGAGATCTCGGTCCTCACTAGTGATTTCCGCTAGCTAGTGGAGAGGTTGATCCAAGTAGACTAGTTGTTGTGGTGTTAGATCCGGTCTAGGGATCTACATCTAGACATAAATTTCAGGGGTAACGTTCAAAATATTTTTTTACGGTATTTCATACAACGTAAATGAAACAAAAGCAAAAACACGATAATAAATATAATTAAACACATGAGTGCAAATTTCTCGTGTTCGGTTTTTGAGACTTGAAATCAAGCCACTACACTCTCTTCTTTTGTTTTAACAAACGTTTCTCTTTCGCCCGTAAAAATTAAAGCATTGGTCAAATACTTATAACCCATTTGGTTGCGTAAACACGCATTGATAAGCTTCAATTTAGAAAAAAAACATATTTCAATAATTGCGGTTGCAATCGGTAAAACTAACACTAGTTAGCTTCACTATTCGATAAACCAAAGGTAAAGTGGTGTATTTCCCGTTCCCACCATTACACGAACAACGTCACACATTCCATCCAATATTAAAAATTTACCATCTTCATTAAAAATGTGATAGATGGTCGTAGGATCACATGATTTACACCCTCGTTTCATTACTAAAATTATTCGGATATATCTCCTAAAATGTCACTATCTTAGATAAGTCAAACTTGGAAAACGAATGTCATAGATTTAAAGTAGACATATTTTCTAACAAACTGGTTGAGATCTCACTGAATCTATTTCCATGTTCTTGAATTTGCATATCGAAAGCCGTATTAAAACTTCAACCTCAAAATGATGATTTTTTTGAGCATGTTTCCGTTTGATGTTTCTCGTTCAAACAGAAGAAAAAAATGGTTAATAGTTTTTATTTACTTTGGGCTATAAACTTTATTTAGGTTTTATTTGATTTGAACTTTTAAAAATGATGATTATGTTGAGCCTATTTCTGTTTGAGTCTGTTTATGTTTTATGTTTTTCGTTCAAACAAAAGAAAAAAAAAAGGGTTAATGGTTTTCATTTGCTTGGGCTATCAATTTTGTTTTGGCTTTATTTGATTTTAACTTTTAAATTGGTTGGGCTTTACAAATAGGGGAAACGCAATATTTTTCCAGGGGTAACGAAATACGAAAACCAATCCAAAATGAAAAAAATTTATACCATAGACGCAAAGTTAAGGGGTAGCGAAGGTTGCCCCTGGTTACACTATACATCCGTCCCTCTGTCAAACCCCTTGTTACTTTTGCCCAATGCGTATCTATATGAATGAAGCTTGAAAATATTTGCATAAAGTTAATGGTTTCTGCTAAACGTACCCCCTCTTACACCATGTTTACTAAATATACACACCCTTTAACTTATTAGATAAATTACTATTACCTCTTAACATTATTTATATACATCTTAGTCCCTACAAAAATTTTTCACTTAATAATCTCCACTACATATATCAAATTAAAAACTATCAAGTATTACTATTAATTTATTTTTTTTAGTATTAATATGGTAAATATTTATAATATCTTTCTTTTTATTTAATAGTGTATATATATTTATAATATCCTTATTTTACCTCTTTATCTTTTACAAAATAAACCCGAAACTCGAAAACCTAAAGCCCTAAACCCGAACCCTAAACCCTAAACCCGAAACCCAAAAACCTAGACCCTAAGCCCGAACCCTAAACCCTAAACCGTAAACCCGAAACCCTAAACTCGAAATCATTAAAAAAACGCAACTTGTAAAAAAAATAATATGAAATCCTTATTTTTGTGCTAATTTGGTGATTACATGATTTCAAGGGGTAATATGAAAGTTGGTTTTTCCAGAGGGGGTATGACAAGCAAAGGGATACGTTTAGCCTGACCCAAAGTTAATTAGTTACCATTACTATTATTTTCACATCATTATTGGTTGAATATAACATAATGCTATCTGGTCATCGAGAGTTGGGGAGGTATTAGTGGGGCCGTGCGTTTTCTCTCAACTGTTAATATATAAGAATTTAATGTTCTGATGAGATTGAGTAACGTCCGTTCCAGGCAGTGTTACAAAAATCCCAACTAGGCACCGATTAATCCCTGATTAATCGTTAGTCTCCACTTCACTGATTAATTTTTGGCTAGTCGGCCAATTAATCGGTTAATGGTCAAATCCGGCCAAAATCAACGATTTTCGACGAGATTTCGACCAAAATCAGTGATTTCCGGCGAGATTCCGACCCAAATCAACTATTTCCGGCGATATTGCAGCACAAACTAGTAGTTTCCAACGAGATTCCAGCCAAATTCCGCCCAAAATATGTTTGTGTATGTATAAAACTGAAAATTACATATAAAAATGTGTGTGTGCATCTATAAAACTAAAAAATATACATTAATGTCCGATCCGATTAATCCCGATTAATCTCGACTAATCCCGATTAATCGCTAATCCCTACCCCACCGTCCAACCACTGACTAGCGATTTTTGCAAAACTGGTTTCGGGTATTAGCCAAATTTAGATGTGTGGTTCGGGTGGTAGCAATAGGGCCAGGTCATCCTAGGGATTTCAAAGCTCCTTGTGGTACTTACAGGCTTAGACTCACCCTTGAAGATCCTACCGCCAGAATTCAAGCATATTTGTATGCAAAAGACGGGGTATGTGTCTTTTTCTAATAAAATATTATTGCAATTCTTACAATTTTTAGCGTGGCCCATCCAACTCTGTTTTGTTTCCTATTCTTTATGAGGTGGAGTTTTTTGGTGACAATCCCCCCATTGACACGATGGTAAAAAATCAACATTCTCATTTGACACAATCAATGGCAGGATCTTTTTTTTACTTGATATTTTAAACCATAAAAATGCTGGTTTTATAGCTATTGGAACATTTAGACAAAGCAACTTATTGGATTTAAGTAAAAGCAAGAAGCAGGAAGGTATAAAACTCAATTTCAAGCAACAATCGCAAACTGGACGTGTTTAGCATGGCATGTCTCGTCTCGCATGTGCCGATCTTGTTTAGGTTTAGGTTTAGGATTTTAAGAAAAGTGTCACAGTGCCGATTATGTCCTCAACGATGAAAAAACACGATCCTAGGAGTTAAACTACATGGGTCAAAATAGCAAATTACACCACCAAGGACCCACGTATATCAATCAGGTCAAAGTAAGTGTATTAAAATCCCATAGTCATGGTTAGTGTATGACCCTTGGACGGTGAGTGAAGCCGATCCTAAAGCAATAAGGTGAATACGCCCCAAATTTTTAAACTTGTTTTTCAAATAAATCAAATGTGTTATATGAATTTGTTTACAAGGGACTATGTGTTCCTAAAACCGTTATAGATAAGAGTGTGAACCTAGCCCTCAGGCTGTGGTATACGTATGTCTGGATCCTTACATAGGTGGTACTATGCGGTGAATGGGCACATCGCACCACCCTTGGTCGTAGGACGCTCTCCTGCAGGGAGTACGACCTTATGTGTATATTTACGGGTACTTAACTAAGTCGAACGCTGCGGTGTTTGCTGAGGTGACCTAGAGTAGAGGCTCATGTTTATAATGTGTTATTTAACTTTGTTATTCCTAAGCCACGTTGGGCCGAGACAGGCGTAGTCTCGAGGGGTAATAAAGTAAAAGAAGTTATTTTGCGTCAGCGTATTCACCAACATTCATTGATGACATATTTTCTTACATTTTGCAGGTGAACAATGATAGCGCTTGGAAGTGACGAAGTGCTATAAATATCTGATGGCTCGGATTTGTTTTGTAATAACTTATATGGTGGTTTGTAAATATAAACAAGTATTGTTTTGCTAACAACTCTAACGGGTGTTTTATAATCCCGACTTTTGAACATATATATAAAAGTTATCTTTTGATCCTTAAAGTTTTATAAGTCTTCCGCAAAGTAACGCAACTCTGATTTATTTACAATTACGGTACCAACTGTTGAGTCACGTTCCTAGGACTAAGATGGGGGTGTGACACTTACTGCTTTTCCATGAATTACACGTCTACATTCAGGTTATTTATGCAGTGTCATCAGGTGAATCATGTACCGACACTGATTATGCGGTTGATGTTAGGTTCTGCGCCCATTTCGCCGCACCACACGGGACCCAGCTAGTTTTATTAAAAGCTTCCGCTACTCTGTCAAACACCTAAATATTTAAAAAGCTACAGCTAACAGCTACCATCTTACAGCCTTCAGCTTCCAGCCTTCAACCTTCAGCTTCCAGCTATCAGCTACCAACTAGTTTTGCCAAACATATCCTAATAATAACATACTAGTCACTAAAGAAACATATTAACGATTGAAATGTGTTGGTAGCATAGATTAATTCTTAGTGTTTGAAATCTTTTATCGGAGACTGATTTGATATGAAATCACGGACCTAACAAAATGTATTAGGGGCAATATTTTTTTGTTTAGGGACTGAAATATCATAGTATCGGAGACTGTATTGCAGTTACTGAAGAAATGTTTTGAGGACTGAAATGAGGTGGTACCAGGGACATACTTAGGACTGAAGTTTAATGCATCGGAGACTGATCGATAGTCTTTATTAGTGTCATACAACGGAGACTGATTTTTAGTACCCAAAACCACTATCTAGGACTAGGAATCTGTCACTGGCTAGTGACTGGCAAATCAGTCCCCGATAACAATTAGATACTTATTGGCAAGTATCAGAGACTAATTTTTCAGTCCCAAATACCAATCTTTTTTGTAGTTAAACTTGTTTTAAACGAACTTGACAGTTTTGAGAATTAAAATGTTTATGAATTATGGATCTTAACGATATTTTAGTTTGAAAATAATTACGTTAGCGTGTTATAAAGTTTAACGAAATAATAATATTAACCGAGTTTCTAATGAAAACTTAATGGAAACAAAAGTCGGGTTTTTAGATAAAAAGTGATAAATATAACTTATAGCTAATTTTATTTAACTTAAAATAAGTTTTATTGATTTATATTATTTTATAAAAACTTTATTTAATTATTAAAACAAAGAAGATAAGTTTTAACTAAAAAAATTACCAAAAATTTATGTTCTGGCCCGGGTTCGAACCCGGGTCTAGGCCGTGATATATTAATGTGTTAACCACTAAACCAACTTGCTAATTGTTTACAATGTGAAAACATTTACTTATATATTACTACCAAAAACATCATCTTCATAAACAAACCCTAAATTCAATTCGTTCAAATCGTTCCATGCTTGCCCGAACTAAGTTAGGGGTTTTGTTAGTCGCTTAAAAACAAGTGGAAATCATATAAATTTTACCTCAAACCGTGCCAGAATGATGGTGAACGGAGTTCGCCGGAAAACAAACTTTGACGAACAAAAAGATACTTAGAGAGTGTTATAGATGGAGATGAAGGTTGGTGCGAGTTTATACGAGTGTGTGGGTTCTATTTACACTAATAGATGGGGTGGTTGTCGTTTACTTTTGCTTAAAATTCAGTGGGTTAGGTTGAGATTAGATAAGAAAATCCGGGATATTATAGGCGTTTTAAGGGTTGCCTAGACATCATATGTTAAGAGAATAATTGATTTTGGGTATTAAACGCGTTAAAAAGTGGGAGAAAAGGGACATTAATGATGTTGATGAAATCCGATGGTTACCCGACTTAAATCCGCGATTTAAGGTTGTTAAAATGGGTTAATTATTTTGATCAATGATATTAGTTAGTGGAGAAACACGTTGGATCAAATATTCAAGTCAAAACACATTAAAAATAGATGAAAAGGCTCGTCGGAGCGTCGTCGGAACCGCGGCCGAAAAGTCGAGAGGAAGAAGGAGGCTGCTGTTGTGTTTTATTATTGTTATTATTATTATTATTATTATTATTATTATTATTATATTTTGAATTTCATAATTTACAGACTGAGTCCCTCAAGTTTCAAGTTTCAAGTTTCTTTTAAAGCATAATGTAAACTTAAAATTTCAAAATGGGCCTTATACTTTCAATGTTATATAAATGAAAATAAAAGTTTATTAATTTTGGATTATTTTCGTATTATACTTGGATAGTTAGGGACTCGTTTAAGTACAACATTAAATTCCGGAGTTGTATAAATTAAATGGATTGAACAGAAAACGATTGATTAATTACCTTGAATATTATATAAATTATAAACGAAAGTTACGATGACATCGAAACGTCAAAACGTGTCGGTTATTGAACGTAAATACATAAGAACGAACTATATATATAAGCAAAAACCGAAAATTTGAAAATGGGTTGAATCTTCGGGTTTGAAAAGTAACGAATGTTATAACATGCATTCCTTATAAATTCTAACTATAAGGTTAAATGGCAATACTGTATACATCATAATGTACAATACATGACCCATAAAATTAAGGGCTCACATATGAAAATAAGTACAATTTTCTAGTACATTACATTCTAAAATTTTCAATAGTACAGTTTGGTGTCTTAAGAATCAACTATAACACTTAGAAGTACCAAAGGAAATGAGTGTTTTGATTAGCAACATATGTACAAGAAAAGAAACGCCCGGTACTAGAAAATAAGATGTTATTCAACTCACTACCACTAAAATGTCACACCCCAACCTACGGTGGAAATGTCGGGGCGCGAACTGATTGTCACTGCTCTCAAGGTTACTACCATGCAACATTATAAGTTTCAATATCTATTTATTGATTTCATATAAAAGAAATATTCATACAATATCCAAACAAAACAAAAGTGCATCAACAATCAAAGTCATAAATTATATTTTTCTCGTTAATTTTCTTCTAACATAAATCCTTAAGTGATCTTGTACTTCAGTTACTTCACATCAAACGAAACCTGCATATGCGTTGAAAATAAAATAGTTTTATCAACACAATGTTGAGTGAGCAACACACCAATTTAAATGTACATATAGTATATATAAAAATAAGTAATTGCAACAAGTCATATGAGAATAACAAACTAACCAAATGAGCAAGCATAACTGAGATGTCGAGAAGCACAAGGCTATAACGACGGGTGTATGATCATACTAGACTGAGATTATGATGGACATCTCCGAATGCGGAAGCATATAAAGCAAGTAAGCACATAAACAAGTAAGGTATAAGTTGTTAACACATAAGACAAAGTTGCAGTTTTTGAGTATAAGTATATATAAGAAACATAATTTACGCATATGTCCCCAAAACATGGAAAAAGAAGTAAAATAGGGGAATGTGGTACTCACCTTAGCAATAAACAAGAGATAAACGAATGCGGTAAGAACGGTAGTAATCAAGAGTTACGCTCTTCGGAAGTTATCGACGAGAAATCCTAAGTAACAATAGTTGCGGAATACATACGAATTGAATAAAGAGTCTAAAACTAAATAGAGATTCGGGATTCGATGATCAATGTTCTTGCTAAAGTTATTTATTACCTTAATTTATTATAAATTTCATTATCAAGTTCTTATCGTTAAGGTATGATTTAATTATATAGAATACATAAAAATACTTGAATAAATATTTATACGTTTTGGAAACACTATATAAAGAGATTTGTTTTAAATATTCATTTTAAACTAGAAATATGTTTAATGTATTTATATATTTATTAATAAAGATTTCTTTGAAATTTAACAGTGTAAATAAAACTTAATAGTTATAAAACCTTTTATAAAATACATAATAATTATGTAAAATAATTATATATATTATGTATTTTAAATATATTGATTAACAAGATTAGATATATATGTATATCTTATATTTAAATTCTTTTTAAACAATAACCTTTATAAATTCTTTTATTAATCTGTTACATACATATATATAATATTAACCAAGGTTCAGAAAGGTGATCGGTAAATATGAAGGTTTGGACAAAATAATTGT
>NW_027498785.1:0-73536 GCF_021521415.1 Bidens hawaiensis | reverse complement strand
AGATTGCGTGGATTCACATTGTGAAACATGATGTGGGTCTCGTCAACCTGAGATGTTGGTCTCAAGAGAATCTCCTTAACCTTAGGAACCGTTTTGGGTTGTTCCGTAGCCACAGAATGAGCATTCTTTATTTTTTGTGTTTCACAACTCCTTACAACGTGCCCACGTTAGCCACATAACAAACATGTTCTCTTATCAATGAACACACGTTGTGGTTTGATTGTCGATTGTGCAACACTTGTTTGACAAGAATCACTTGAGATTTTCATATTATCTTCATCATTAAAAACCACAACCATTTTCTTTTATAAAAATCCAGGTTTGAAAAATTTGAAAAACTTTGTAAAGTGTCGGTTCTAGTAGAATTAACAAACTTTACTGGTTTAATAGCATTTAGATGTTGTTTCAAACTCTGTTTAATGATAGGCTTGTTTAACGATTTTGAACTTGCAAAATATTTCTCAAGATCATGTAAACTAGAAGTCTCATTTTGAAAAATACTCTCAATCAATTCAGATTTGATTAAGTGTAGGTGAATGTCTTTCTCCTTTAAACTTTGTTTACCTCCTTAATTAAACACTCATCCCGTGTTTAACTAATCAGCAATAGGATTAATGAATCACATTTAATCCTCATCTGAGATCGTTGGTTTCTCTGATTTCGTTGGTTTAACCTTTGAATTATTGTTCTTAGAGGTAATTGAAATATACACGGCTTCCTCAAATTCATGAGGCTCACACAAAATATGATTCGAATGTGGAATATTCTTAGCCTTGTGTATGACTTGAGGTCAAATACATCCTCTATTACAACCTCTTCATCAGTTTTGACAAACACTTTGTTACTTTGAGTAAGAGATTTTTAAAGAACAGTTGGTTTGACATGAAAATTTTGTGTTGGCTTTTCCACATTAATAATTGTCTCGGATATATCATTTTTAACAACATTTTTGACTTTCTTAGAAAATGGGTTATGTATATAGTCATTAAAAAATGGTGGAGATACCTCTACAAATCCTAACCGATTCTTTGAACCCTTTTGTTTACCCGAAACTTCAATAATTTCATTTAAATGGAAGGATGAGTTTCTAAATTTACCCAACTTGTTCTTTAACTCAAGAATTTCATTTTCAAGTATCTTAGTTTTTGATTTGAGAATCTCTTGGAATTGTTTGTTAATAATGGTCAATTTTCCTAAAAGCTCGGCTTTAGATCATGATTACTACTAGACAACCCTTCAATTTTGTCCTTAGATTTCATTTGTAAATCCGATGATTGTCTATAGTTATCTTTCACTGAAGCAAGTCCTTTCAGAAGTGATTCGTTTTGAGCATGGATTAAGTCATATTTTGACTTAAATTCCTCACAAACATCACAAGACTCATTTTTGAGGAGCACGATTTTTTTAATGTTTTTGGATTTTTTTTATTATTTGAATGTTTTTGGTTTTTGTATTTTACTCTTTTTCTCCCCCAAAAAACAAAAATATTAAAGAAAAAAAAACAAAGTAAATGAAATCTAAACAAGGCCAACCGATCATACCAGACTTAGTCATTTCCAACTAGAATGCAAAAAGGGTGAATTTTAATACGCGTACCCTATATACCGTTAGAAGGGCGCAGTTAAAGAAGGGAATTACGATAAACGAAGAAAGAAACAGGATCCAGGTGAGTTTCTAGCCCCATTTATGTGTTATGTTTTCGGGGTTGTGTGCATACTCAATGTGAATGTTAATACATGTATCCTAAGTGATAAGTGGTATGCTTTATGTGATTATGTGAAAGGTAAGAATGATTGCTTGTCGGTACGTGAACAATCTTCAGATATTGCACGTACTGTCAGGTTATAATGTTATGTATGAAATATGAACGATATGTATGTATGTTATGAATGAATGTAAGAGATAGAAAGGTAGAAAGGGACCGGACCCTAATAATATCCGAGGTAGAAAAGGGACCGAGCCCTTCTAAATCTCGAGGCAGAAAGGGACTGAGCCCTAATAATACTCAAGGCAAAAATGGGACGGAACCCTAATAATATCCGAAGAAGAAAAAGTGACCGGACCCTAATAATATCCGAGGCATAATAGATTAAAGTAAAGTAGAATTTAAATTATGAAAGTATGAAAGAAAGTATGTGAGTATGTATGTAATGTATTTATGTTATTAACTAGAACTCACTCAGCGTAGCTGACTTTTAGTATGCACGTAGGTGAGTAGGATGAGGCAGCTCGCTTAAGGGGAACACGTGGCATTGAATAAGAGGCTGACATTGGAAGACTCAAGACGTGTTATGTTTTAATTACTTAGTTTTTGAAAGACAAGTTGTTTGTTTAAGACAAGTTTTGGATTGTTATGAAATGTTTTATGAAAGTTTTATGTTCCGCGAATGTTTTTAATAACTCTAATGATTTGAACTATGTTAATGAGTAAATCCAACGTCCATATGTGAGGCACCGGTAACGGGGCCTTACACAATTCTTAATGGAATTCCACATGTCTACAACATTGTAGCAAACCGCAGATTCAAAGAGAACTTTCCACTTAACATAGTTTTCCTGTCCATATAGCCTAGGAATTTTGTTAGTGGAAACCTCCTGCTCTTCAAATCCAGACATTTTGAAAAATATTTCAAAGTGAACACAAGAACTTAAAATAAATTTAGACTCAAAAACTTAATTTAAACTTTCAAAAAATTATCAGATCTGAGGTATAATGCTCAAAGATGATGAATCTGGATCGAATAAAACAAGATTAAGTGTAAAAATAAACAAGATCTAAGGAAAAAAGAAACTTTTAAACCGTAAAACAAGGCAGATCTGAGCAAAGAAGAGCAGAGCTGCTGACGTCACCCTCCAATGGAACAGTGCTCAGCTGACGTTACCCTTCCTCCTCAAATCAAACATATTCAGTCAATAATCAGCAACTTTTTCTTCACCAAGGTAGTCGACCAGTGAACTGATACCACTTGTCGGTCCCGATTGATCTCTCTGTCTATCTATGTCGTAACCCACACTAATGTGTTGATAGAAGGTTAACGACACGGCAAGATTGGAGAAGAATAATAGTGTATTAAAGGCGGAATCAATGACACACTAATTGTTGCTTGAAGGACACAACAAAGACACACACACACACACATATACTCAAAATATTTCCATTAATAGTAAGTCGATTAAAAAACAGAAATCATTAGAGTTCTAAGAAAGGAATGATTTGATTCTAGGCAGAATATCCGTACGAATAAGTCAGCCGTCAAATCATTGTCAATCAATAGTCATGTGTCTCTCTCTCTCTCGCGTCCGTAGGAGGCATGCCCTAGATCATTCTTTTTATAGGCCTGCCTCCTGACAACTGTCATACCTTTCAAGAAACCCTAATCATTAATACATATTTAGAAACTCATATTACAAAATATACTAAGTGTAAAACAGGTCTTCGGGTATACTTTATGTATTTTATCATCTTCGAGTAGACCTGGTAACCTTGAAGTGTGCTTGGGAACAGTTCTCCGGGTAGACTTTACTTGGATTATTTTCCTTAGAAAATACTCACCTAGCAGATTTCAATCTTCTTGACCATAGCAAACTTTTCTTGATACGATCCTACGATCAAACTGTTCTTCATGAATCCCTTCAATTCATTGTTAATGAATAACTTATTAAGCAAACTAAAGTGTGTTGGTAACACTGTTTGACTTGGGATGGAAGCACTGTAGCTTGCTAGGAGTTAAACCTTGCTAGAGAAAGTCCTTAGAATGTTTCTTGGGTAACTTTCCTAAAGCATGCTCGGACTACTGTTTATTAAAGAATAACCTTGCTAGATCTTCCAAATACTTGGCTTCAAAAGCTTGGTTAGCCAAGAGCTTACCCGGAAGCAAACCTTGCTTGGCTTTGAAGAACAACCTTGCTAGACATAGTGAACCCTGCTCAGATTGACACTAAAGAAGACTTCAAGAAGATAACTCTGCCCGGAAGGCAAAATACCTTGCTAGGCTTAAGTAAAAGCTTGCTCGGATGTCCAAGTGTGCCCGATGTCCGTAGTTAGCTATTTTCAGGGAGGTTGAGAAGATTCCAATCTTTCTTAAGTCCATTGTCTCATCCCAACAAACTGTTCTTCAACGAAAATAGGATCTTGATATAATTTTTCTTGGCTCGTTCGCTTAAACGAAACAACCGATCAAAATTTGGTGAAAGAATCCTCCTTTATTAAAACACCAAACAAATAATAAAAAGACTTCTTTTATTTTTGGTGCAACATTCTGACTTCTTTTCCTTGTGTGAACTCCAAGACAAAAAGAAGTATATCTTCTTTCTTATCTCTCTGGTTAAAAAGCAAAAACCAACAAGAAAAGGAAATATTCCTTGCGTTCTTCTTTGACAAATACTCTCAACCCGGCCTTCTTTACAATTTGTCAATTGTAACTGATTTCGAGAGTAGCGGAGGTACACGGTGGTGACGCGTGAACGAATTTCGGAAGAGAACTAGAAGCTCAGATCGTCGGCGGCTGAATGAAATCTAGCCGATGATCACCTTTCTTCTCCTGCACGGCGCAATAAAACCCAATGGTAACAACTACTAGCAGCGGCGAAACCTCATCAGCAGTTAGCGGTAACACGGCGGAACCCTAGCTCTGGTTCTGGTGCGATGGAGATGAACGCAACTGGTTCAACATGTTATTCATGTGATCAGAACCTAAGCTCTAGATACCACTTGTTAGGATTAAACACACCCACGAACTAAACACACACGAAAGCAATAAACGAACACGAGGATTTAACGTGGTTCGGTCTAAACTGACCTACGTCCACGGGTGGCTACTAGGTATTCTTTATTGAGTGACAAGAGATTACAGGTACATAACGTCATATATATAAGATTAATCTAGGGTCTGCATCTTATTGAACAAGAAATCCAAATCGTGCTGGGCTTCGGTCTGGCCACCCTACACCCGTCTGCCCTTTGGACTTCAACTAATAAACAACGCCAAAACAAAAAGGCCTACGAACCCAACAAAAGTTTGGTTCAATGATGAATTAGGTTGTGCTTAGTGGCTGCCATATTATTGATATTATCTCATAATCTCGTGCTTCAATTAATTGAATTGGTTTTGATTTATAGTTGCATGCTCAAGTCTTTACTTTGTGTTTAGAGTTTGTTTGCGGTAGGTACAACCGTAGGGTTTTGTTGAGATTGTTAATTGATATAATTTAGCGGGTAAACACCTTTTTAGAGACCGAGAGGTGATAGGAAGAAAAGTCGTCTCATAGTTTTTGCTTGTTAGGATTAGGATTGTGCGAAAGCGGGTTCGGTTCTTGTCGGGTTTGGGTTCGTGAGCGATTAGTTGGCCTAGTTTGTGTTAAACCATATTGTTCCTTAATCATTAGTTGCGTAGTATTCGTTTCCATTAGGGTCGTGTGTCGATGAGTCCGAGAGGAGAGTCGACATTAGAACACCTTAGCATTCGCTTCCCGGTTTGTTTTTTAATCAATTAAGTGTAAGTTAGGGTTTGTTCGTGAGACCGATAGGTGATCTAGCTTTCTTAAGCGAACCTTAGTTGTGTCATCTTTAGATAACAGTGTCGTGAGATCATTCAATCCATTTGCTTGTTAGACTGTCAGTTTGATTCTTACATAGGTAGACGTTTTCTCTCCATTGTCAGTTAAGTCTCTAAATTAGTAAAGTTTTGTCTGTCAGTTCCATCAGTCCAGTTAATTAATTTAGTTAAAGTAATTTAGGTCAACTAGTTTAATTTATTAAAAACCAATTAAAAAAATATTATTCTTAGGAAGGTCTTGTCTAGGGCTTAGTGATCAAAGGCATTCTCACGTGTCCTTGTGTTCGATACTCGGACTTCTTAGTTCTATACTACTTACGATCGGTACACTTGCCCGTTATGTGTGGAATTATTAGGGTAATCCGTTTTAAAATTTAAAGCGTAGTTGTGAGTCCCGTAGAAAGAAACACTCGTTTGACACACATCATGCTCCCTTAAACTCCACAAATTTTTGTTAATAAATATAGTTAATCGGAGATGGCCGCATTGATGTTTTGAATGTTGATAAAAAAATGGTAGGGCTTCGTACGAGGAAGTATAATGTTTTTTGAAGGGCCAACAAACATAGAATGCCTAAGTACTTCGTACGGGATGACCCGATGGCAAAAGGTCTTCGCCAAATGGCCCAACCCAGCCGTACGGAGCCCTTAAGAGCCTCCAAGTTATCTCCAGTTTCAGGAAAAAAATCATCCACCGAAGGCCCACCGGTGGTAAAACCCGAATGCCCTCATGATCTGACTGGAGATTTAAAAAGATCTCAGGATTCTTTCATTGAGCCATCCATGCCCCCCCCCCCCCTAAAGTGTTGTAAGTGAGGAATGAATTTGGGTCTCCATTGAAAAACCCAAGCTTTCTATCACTACACCACGTTAGAGAGGACAATATTTTTAGTTAGGAAATTATTTTTTACTTTACCCATCGAAGAAGATTTTCAGTTATGTAATTTATCTTTTTGTTTTAATAAGTGTATTCCTTGTTACTAATTGTGAATGCTCTTTGAGGTTTGAAATTCCAATGCGCGAGTTATTATTTTAGGTTAATTTATAAATTATTTGTGTATATCTGGTATTTGTTAGTTGCTAAAATGTATACTCTACATGTGGACAGATTACAAATTACATTTGACATATATGAGTTTTAAAATTAATCAATTAGCATTATTTCACTCTTATTATTATATAGGATAAGGTTAAAATACAAAGTACAACAAAAATGAGAAGAGTGAGTCGGAATCTAATTCGTTGATCTTAGATTTGGATGATGGAGATTAATTTAAAAATAAAAATTGATGAGAAAGATATAAAGGTAAATAACCCACTTATAATGACTTTTTTCTCTTCACATGCAAGTCACATGTCAACCCCCCATCATTTTAAACATCCATAACGTTTTCACATGACATTTTTTTTTTTTAAATTACCAATAAAAACAAGTTTTTTTTTATTTTTTTTGTTTTATATAACAAAATCATACTTATATTAATTACAATTAAAAAATATTTGTTAATATAATGAAATTCTTTTAAAAAATATTATATGAAAAGTTATAGACGTTTTAAAATGTGTAAAATGTTTTTTATATTTATTGTACTTTAGTTTTTTATTATAATAATTTTTAATGTATATATTTTTATGTATAAAATTTGAATACATAGTTGTGACGTTCTTATTTTCTACGATGTGCTTCTTTTTATTTGTGTTTCGATAAAAAGTTTATTTAAATGAACAATTCAATCGGTATGATCGATCTAACATGTGGATCAGTAACATGTTTTCTTCAATTTCCAATATGGTTTTAAAATAATTGGTTATGGTTAGAACTTAAAAGAAAGCCCGTAAGTAACAATATCAAAAAAAAATTATTTTAATTATGTGTTTGTAATGACGTTTGTACTTATGTTAATTATATAAACTTAGTTTGATTATCTTCTTTTATATGACCTAACTGACCTGACCCGAACTGGAAAAAAAATAATATATAGCGATATATAGACTAACAACCCCTAAAAATTTCCTCCACCCCCACCCCCCATGAAAAAAACACATCTGTCTACCACAGGGTGGGACAAAGCTATATGAAATTGCAGTGGTCAGCAAACCGTTAGATCGTGCATGCCACATGAATAAGTTTAGCAGCAACCAAGGCACCGTCTTCAGCAAGACAACTAGAATTCACTTTACATACTATGATTAACCTATTCTTTTCTTAATTTCCAACACAACGTTGCTCTACATTTTATGATTACCTGAATAATAACATTGTCCTTTCGGATTTTTGTTTCTTTGTATTTCCTTGTGTTTGTTAAATTAAAAAATATAAAATAACAATAAATCTCGCACAAGTATTCCAATCAACTGTACGCATCTGCAACAAATCTCGTACAAGTATTCCAATTAGCTGTACGCATCTGCAACTGTTTTTTGAATCCGAAAAGCTCACTTTGATATCCACCATTTTTTTGTAACTTGAAAATGATCTACCATCGAACCCTTTCTGGTTTCAGGCCAGGGAAAAATGGGTGGCACTGGGCACAAAAAAACATATGCAAGAAAATGAGACACTAACCATAAAGACTGAATCCTTTAAGCGTCCAAGAGGACACTATGAAAACGGTCGCTTCTATCTATCGTAGGAAGTCATTTAGCCATTTTCTATATGAGTTAGCCATCACTGAATGATGATTCAATTGTGGTATTCAATGGAGAAATTGAATGAAATGATGGTTCAAAACTTTAGTGTATATAACTCATTCCCAGTTGGTATAATTTATCTCACAACCTTAATAAAACTATTACAAAAGAACCTTATAATCATCCATGTTTTGTCTTTCTTGTTCTTGAAAACATCGTTTGGCAATAAATCTTACAAATCATGTAAACTGTTTAAATGGATTAGCACCACCCAACGACCATCATAATTAGTTACCACTACCATTTACCAATCGCTGCTGAGACCAACATCCAGAACATTTGTCGCTGTCGTGACTCCACCAACTCCCTATCAGGACCACAAGAGCGAAATCATAGGGACCACAAAAGCGAATTCAAGCTCACCAATTGGAGCACACGTCTTCGTATTCGAGAAGTGCCTACTGATAAACAACAAAAAAAATATGATAAACAGTGGGCAAGCAATTTTTTCACAACATTATTATAATATAATATAGATGTATGAATTATTGGAATTGTCGTTGATAGTTGGTAAGCAATTTATCAAAGTATTATATAAGTTAGAGATCCAAGGAAAATCTAGAGAATAAGTGAAAGTTCACTTCTAAATATATAAGTATTCAGTTCTAAAATATATGAAGAATGACAAAATTCTTTTCAAATATGAATTTTAAATGTGCTCAGTTCTTAACTTGGTCATTTTTAATTTCAATTAAAAAAAATTGTCATAGTGGGTAAACAATTTATCACGATATTATATAAGTTAGAGATCCAAGAAAAATCTAAAGAATAAGTGAAAGTTCACTTCTTAATATATAGGTGTTCAGTTCTAAAATATATGAAGAATGACAACATTCTTTTCAAATATGAATTTTAAATGTGCTCAATTCTTAACTTGGTCATTCTTAATTTCAATTAAAAAAATTATCATAATTGGCCTCGTTTAGGCTTGCAAGCCTACTCGTGCCTGATAAGTGAATCTCAGACCTGTTTGTTAAACCATATTATTGCTAGAATCGAGTTGAGGCCAACGTCGTTTAACTTACAAAAGCTCGTGATCATTTACTTATTTCTATCATATTTTATATACAATAATTATTATTCTGTAAACATATACTTAAAACATTAAATTAAAATTATATAAAAGTTGGGCTCGCTAAGTGATTTTCGGGCACGTTTATTTTAAATTATAAACAAACTTATTTTTAGGCTTGATTTGAGTAAAAGTTCTTATAACGTACAAAAGCTCAAATCCGTCTCAATTATCAATTAGTTATTTACATCATAATTTATATATTACTAGTAGAAGTGCTCGCGCGTTGCGGTGGAGCCGCAACATTCTGGTCACTATCTGTTTGGTTTGTACGGCATTTGCTATGGTCAAATTTATATTAATTTGCAATGCAACACGATAGTCATATCATGATATATTGTTCAGTGCTTTTGTTAGTTTGAAAGTAAACAATAGAACCAAAAATATAAAAGTAAACAATAGAGAAAAATGTTTTATAACTCGAAAATAGGCATGAGATTCATCAAATGACAACATTGAAAAGAGACGTGGATACATAATGAAAATACTTACACTCCTCTAAACTATTAAGTAGATCATTACAAATACCTCTGTACAAGTAACTAAAGCAAAAAAAGCTAAAAGAACCTCACATATATTATTTCCAACTAATAGTAGATAAAAAGAAAGCATCATCATGTAGTATTTACATAAGTTCCTAATTCATCTAAAGTTTGGCGTTTGAATCAATTTTGGTCAATATATTTTTATCACCATATTATCATTCAGCAAAGATGCCCAAATAAAAGAAAATGCCTACTGTTTTCCTAATGGAATGTACAGAACCAGTCCATTTTCATCAGCTTCATGCCAATAATTTCCTCATACTGCATCTTTATGGAGGTATATACAATCTTATCATAAGATGGAAATGGAGACACAATTATGTTTATGTACAAAGGAAATTTTTAACATATAAAAACTAAAACGATCAAAGACAAGCTATTATCCTACTGTAATTTATGTCATAAAAAATAATCACAGTTGCCTACTCATGCATGGGTCAAAATGAGCATAATGTGTGTGTTGATGTGGAAGCGGGACCCATTAAAGAAGTCCATGAAACCCTTACACCTTGTTCTTGAGTGTTTTTAAAGGAGGGAAAAGAAATAAAAACTAAGGATAGTTAAAAAATGAGTGTTCTTGAGTTTTTTTTAGGATGAAAAGGAAATGAGTATAAAGAGTTAGAAGGGATTAAATTAATTTATTTTTTCAAAAAGTTATCCTCCCATTTTTGGGCTGATTACTAAGGATAACAACACCTAATTACAATAGCACCCACTAAGAACATAGTTAAGAACATCCAACCTAAGGGTAAAATTGTAAAAGTGTTATTTTCCTTTTTTTCCATCCAACTTAAGAACATAGTTATTCTTTTCTTTCCTTTAATTTCTTTCCAACTCAAGAACACACCTAATTAAAAAAAAATTCTTCCCTTTCTTATCCTTCCCTCTCATTTCCTTTTCTTTCCTTGGTTAAAAAACTCAAGAACAAGACGTTAGTGACTGTGTATGATAATCCTGAGATTATGTAATGGACCTCCAATTGTCGAGTCCCATTCCAATCCATTGTAGACAATACTTGTAATCAGCTGTAAAAATGAATGAAACAACTTTTTAGCATACCATTTAACCGCATATTATATGCATAACCATAGAAGCATAAAGTATTAGACATTATATATATGATATAAGCCGATACATCATCAGCAACTCACAACAATCATAAGTGAACTAATGCAAATTTTATTTAAATTATCAGCACAGACCCTTTATGCCATGACCCTCCTCAGTACAGTTTCAAATTAAATTTTTTGTGTTATATATGCAAGTTCTCATCATGTTAATATTCCATATGATGTAAAAGTAACCACATGTCACGTTCTAGTCTAGCCAAATAAATGGGGAGTCCAATAAATGGGGAGCATCCGACCATTTTAATAATATCTATATTAAAATGTAAATAATATAAACGACAATAAAACATGATCAATAGTAGATGGCAATGAAGATGTTAACACTCTACAAATCGTAAACTCACAACCAAAATTTGGGTGGTAAGCAGTGGCGGATGTAGGTTATATCTAGGGGTAGTCTCCGCTACCCCTTAATGTTTCGTCAGTAATGTAAAAAAAAGTTATTTTAGGCCGTTTCGTGTTTCGTTACCCCTGAAAAAAATAACGTTACCTTTATGCGTTTTAAGCCCAACCAGTTTAAAAATCCAACCCAACTAAAGCCCAAACAAAGGTGTAAAGCCCAACCAATAAAATTCATTAACCCTTAAAATGATTTATGTTACACTTAAAATGATATATATACACTTGTTAGACGATATTTTAGGCCTCACAAATGATTTATCAAAACGTCTTCAAAAAAAATCAATACTTATTAGAAGCGTCTAAGCTGATAAACGGGACAAACCGAACATTGAATAATCTAAGGACAAAACGGGTTTGACAAGACGTTGGCTAGAGTGACGTCTTTTTGTGAAAAAAAGAAGATTAAGATGTTAGATATGACGGAAAGTTGTGGAAATCAACCAAACCGAAAGAATATCATTACTAATCGACATCATTTTGTGGTTGAAGTTTTTAATACCGTTTTTTAATACCGGTTTAAATCCTTGTGATTCATTTTATAAGTTTCACATATCGAAGATAATGACATTTTCTAATATGTATCCAAATGACTTTTGTAATGAAGAAAGAGGGTGTATTTCGGGTGATCTCATGACCTTTTATCACACTTTAAATTAATATGATAAATTTGCAAACTTGGGTGGAATATTTGGCATTGCTCGTGTAATGGAGGAAACCGAAAAACGCGTCACTTTTCCTTTGGTTTATCGTACATTGAAGCTAACGTTGGTTTTACCGGTTGCAACCATAATCGTTGAAAGATGTCTTTCTAAAATAAAGATTATTAAGCCGGATTTGCGCAATCGAATAGACTATGAGTGTTTGAACAATGCTTTAATTTGTGCGGTCGAAAGAGAAACGCTTGATAAAGTAAAAGAAGATGATGTAATGGCTTGATTTTAAACTTTCAAAAACTGAATGAGAGAAATATGCAGCCCATGTGTTTAGATTTATTTAATATCATGCTTCAATTTTTGTTTCACGGTATGAAATACGGTTAAAATTTATTTATTTTTTAACGTTACCCCTGACATTTGATTCTAGATCCGCCACTGATGGCAGGGGTTCGGTTGGTTATGCTACCTACTTTTACTGTAGCAAGTATATATTCAGTATAGTTTATCCCACCCAAATGATGATGCACTCATTGACCCAAAGTTAAAATAATTCATTATGGTATATATTAATTTTTTTATAGTAAGTTATTATTGTATATAAAACTATAATGATAGTAATTAAAAGTAATACAAAGCCTGCATGAGCATTAGAGAGATTTTAAGTTTTATCATATCATTACGAAATATCTATGTTTCCCGCCTACCTGCTATATTGATGTAATATCTATGTTTCATCAGTAGAAATAAATAAAATCTAATTTACGTATTAAAAAAAAAAAAATTACGAAATATAAATGATAGTAAGTGTGTGTAGTACCTCATAATCAGAAACTGAGAGTATACATGCATGGCAATTTAAATTAACACTTTGGATGCCAAACCACACCCATGCATCTAAGAGCATATCCATGACCAGATGCGTTATTGCAACCTACACAAACTCTATAAAAAGAATAGGCAAGTGATAAAGAAGATTAAACATTTTACTTTCATTAAATACTGTAATGAAAGATATTGACATTATTTTAAAAATAACAATACAATTTAAAAATAATACACAATAGCTAAAGATATTGACATTATTTTAAAATGAAACTCACAAAAAATGTTCTTAGATATATGTAGTGCAAGACTTATGTCGTCTTAATTAAACAACTGTAAGGAGATTCACAGGTATTAACAAAACAGTTTGAAAAAAATAGATGCAAAAAATAGTAACATATGACAGAAACTAAAACTGAGGTACCTAAGACAGGTTAGAAAACCTTAACTGTTATATAATAAATAATTAAATAGTCATATTCAATTAATTAATAGTATTTTGAGAGGCATTCTATCTTCGATGATAATAACATGACATGATAACATGGCCAAGACAAAAAATGTGCATTCATAAATACATATAACATCAGTTATTTAACGTTAAATTACTAATCAAATGTTTTCTTCTGCCTTTTTCTGCAAGTGATAACGCAATCGACCGGTCAAAGTCCTCACCGTAAATGGAATTTCACCAACAACAGGACACAATTAGTTATGCTTAAATGCTTAGCAATGATCAAATAAATCTGATCATTATTGTACCCTTTTGAAAACTCTATTAATCCATGCTAATCTAAGCCATTGCCTGATTAGTGATTAAATTTTATCTCCGAATCACCATTATCTTATAGTTATGACACAAACAAATTGTCAAAAGGAACAATTGTGCTAATCCTTCCACTAAGTTTATTATTAAAAAAATAAAAAAGCAATAGACAGTTTCGAAATTCAGGGCCGTAATTTCCCGAGAATACCCCTGATCATAACAATCAAGCACATTACAAATTTTCATGGGATGGGTGGTTTCATCCTTTTCTTATTAGCTGCCAAACTTTAAGTATCAAGTCAGCAGTAAAAATTGCACCTTTTCAAACATTAACTGTTTCATAAGTATCAAGAGCATGGGTTTTTACCTATGCGGAATATACCCACCTTAAAGCCCCATACCACACTAGTGACGATACAAAGTTTCCCTAACTTGATGCAGACTCAAATCACTACAAAATAATAAATATTAATGCATCATGGTAGAATAAATTTGCTAAATGTATACAACAATCAACATTCTATAAAAGTCATTGAAGAAACACTAAGTGACCCAGGGCAGATTACGGATAATCTGGGGGTTAAGTAATGTTTCCCACGAGGATGAGGTTCAGCAGAGAAGGTTGTTCTTCAGATGACCTGCAAAACAGACACCGTAAGCTCGTCACTGAGAAGGGGGGGGGGGGTTCCTCCTTGTGACCACCCTCCGGCGTGAGAATCAGACTAGATTGCTCTGAATATAAGTGTATATTAAGAGATTGCTAGATAAGATAACGAGATATCAGATGATGTCCTTACCATTCCAAGGTGTTGGAGTATTTATAGCCGAAGGTAGGTTTCCTAGAAGGTACAGCCGGCTGAATAGTATTCATGTTCTACCAACAGTGGACTACGCACAGGCCATGCTGGTTGGTGGATAGACTACGGCCGACAGTAACAAGGTCGGCTGTACACTGTTCCTTTACTGCCGGCTATGCACTGTTCCACCAACTGTAGGCTGCGCACGTCCCATAGTAAGGGTTGGTGAGTAGGCAGCGGCTAATAGTGACAAACAGTACTAGAGGGTGCTCCTCCTCGTACTGTTGTCGGTGAGCCGTCACCCTGTGATTGGTTCATGGGCTGTTCTGGTCAGATCGTCTGTTCTGCCCATACCTTAGTAGGTATAGTACAAAAGATCTTCCAGAAGCATACGGACTGGCTCATTTAGGCGGGAGTATTCCCGCCTTGCTCATTCCTTCATGTGACTACTGAAATAGCTAGTGCCTTGTGCGTGTAGCCTTGCTGTCAGTGCGGGTAGCCTTCCCTGATGGCTTGTATCCGCAACTGCGGGAACAAGTGGGGTACTTCACCATTGGGAGGCTTTCCCTGCGGGTACAGCTGGCGTACTGCGCGTAAGGTTTTCTCTGAGCATGGTGGGTCCTGCGGGAGCAGTTGGTCGTTGCGCAGACGTCCCTGTTCAAGGTGAGTCTTGCGGGTCCAACTGGGCTCTGCTGGGACCTACCTCTTCAAGTCCCCCCAGTCCAATGTTCTTCTCATGAATTATTAATAAGTGAGGTGAACTTTTGGACTAGCAAGGGGTTTTGAAAAGGGTTTTTAGTTTTAAGGTTTTCCGTGGGGATTCTTCCCGCGGTTTTCCTGATGTCACGCAGAAATTCCCGACTTTTCTGCTTGATCTTTGGGTATGAAGCGGGTAGGTCTGTAACCTCCTCGCAAGTCAGGAGCGTTGAGTCCCACTTGTGTGGATTCTCCATGGGGTTTTGGTAGTTTTCCACATAGTGATCAATTATGCTAAAACCACCAATTCCATCTTGGAGTTTCAAACAATATAGTTCTCGACGTTCCCGTCATGCGGGGATGTTATTCCTGTTTCCGCAAGCATGGCCCAGAAGATCCTTCTTGGTTTGAATTCCCTGCAGAGTGCTAAGTATGTGAAGGGTTTTGCCTTGACACTGTACCCGCACTCGTCTTACGGTTACTTTACTTCCAAGGTATTCCTGGCGTCAATTCCCTGCGGGTGCTAAGTATGTGAAGGGTTTTGCCTTGACACTGTACCCGCACTCGTCTTATGGTTACTTGGTTGCCAAGGTAAGGGGTATTTTCCCGCTTACTTTTGAATCTTTTTGAATTTTTTTTTGAAATTCGAAGAGTTGGTGAAAGGATAAGAACAGTCCAAACTTCTGAAACGTCGTGCGACGGTTTCTTCTGACTGTGTCAGGACGTGCAGGAAGTTATGGTGACGTGACAGTACCTGGTCATTCCAGACGCTTTTTCTGGCGCGTGGGCGCGATTTTTCGGGCGCGTGGCAGCGAAATTAATGGTACGCGTCATTTCAACAGCTGTTGCCAGCTTGCTTTTTGCCACGTGTCATAGTTTCATTGCACCTTCGATTTCTCTCTCCTCCGCATTAAATTCATCGCATTAATTGCGATTAGTATATAAAGGGGGAGAGGGTTCTTTGTAATCCACACTTTCACTTTTCTCTTCATCTTCAAAACGATTTCCGGCTAATACTCAACTTTTCAGTCGAGCATTCTCTCGAAATCGTTTTCTTCTTTCATATCTGCAAGATGTCTTCTGCTTACGATCTTGAGGGTACAGTCCAGGAGGCTGGGGTGCACGCCGAGCACCCGTCATCCACGTCCGACAAGGATGACAAGGCTCTGCCTGTCGATTTATATCAGTACATCGTCAGGAAATTCATGCTCGAGTCTCTCGAGCCTGAGTTTCCTGAATCTCATTAGACGGTGTATGATGCCCCCAGAGGCAAGATCGGGGTATATGCTGCATTCTTTGTCTATGGGAATCTTAGGTTCCCTTTGACAAAGTTTGTGTACCGTGTCCTGGAGAGGCACGGTGTGCACCTGACCGAGGTGCACCCGATGGCGATCGCGAAGATTCGCCACTTCGAGTGGGTGTGCCGGATTCTGGGCATTGAGCCCTTCGTCGACCGCCTGATGACCTTCTACTCTTGAAGGTGCATCCAGGGGTGGTATACGCTGATAACCCGAATCAAAGGTTTGAAGATTTGCGCAACCGAGCGCAGTCTTCGTTCGTGGAAGCGGGAGTTCTTCTACATCTCCGCTCGCGCCATCCCCCTTGCCATGAAATTTAAGAATGGGCAAGCTCTCCCAAGCCTTCACGCCTCCAACTACCAGGAGGCGGAATGGTTCTCGAAGATATCCCGAGTCTAATCTCCGGTTTACCGGTTTGCGGAGTCCGGGATGGTGATGCTCGGGATGAGCCGGGTGTGGAAGGATGCGGATGCGCGAAAGATCCCGATCGTCCTCGAATACGGTTTGAACTCTGTTCCTTACGGTATGCTCTGTATCTTTTTGTTGATTTAGAATCTCTTCTAACTTCTTTCCTGTTTATCAGAGGGGAACGACTTGCAGTCACTCCTGTATCCGCGGGAGGCTGACAGTCCCACTCGGATGGGTACTCGCGCTCTAGACGAGAACGAGTTGCCCATCCTTGAACAGACGGCGGATCGGTTCGTGGAGGTCTACCCGCTAGGCCACGAGATCCTGAGCGCCAGGCGGCCAGGTAAGGCGTTATTCAACCCTCGACCCCTCAATGTTGAAACCTCTGCTGGAATTCCTCTAATCTTATGTTCTGATGAGGAATCCGCAGATGGTCCCACGGATGGCGCCAATGAAGAAACACTAAGTGACCCAGGGCAGATTACGGATAATCTGGGGGTTAAGTAATGTTTCCCACGAGGATGAGGTTCAGCAGAGAAGGTTGTTCTTCAGATGACCTGCAAAACAGACACCGTAAGCTCGTCACTGAGAAGGGGGGGGGGGTTCCTCCTTGTGACCACCCTCCGGCGTGAGAATCAGACTAGATTGCTCTGAATATAAGTGTATATTAAGAGATTGCTAGATAAGATAACGAGATATCAGATGATGTCCTTACCATTCCAAGGTGTTGGAGTATTTATAGCCGAAGGTAGGTTTCCTAGAAGGTACAGCCGGCTGAATAGTATTCATGTTCTACCAACAGTGGACTACGCACAGGCCATGCTGGTTGGTGGATAGACTACGGCCGACAGTAACAAGGTCGGCTGTACACTGTTCCTTTACTGCCGGCTATGCACTGTTCCACCAACTGTAGGCTGCGCACGTCGCATAGTAAGGGTTGGTGAGTAGGCAGCGGCTAATAGTGACAAACAGTACTAGAGGGTGCTCCTCCTCGTACTGTTGTCGGTGAGCCGTCACCCTGTGATTGGTTCATGGGCTGTTCTGGTCAGATCGTCTGTTCTGCCCATACCTTAGTAGGTATAGTACAAAAGATCTTCCAGAAGCATACGGACTGGCTCATTTAGGCGGGAGTATTCCCGCCTTGCTCATTCCTTCATGTGACTACTGAAATAGCTAGTGCCTTGTGCGTGTAGCCTTGCTGTCAGTGCGGGTAGCCTTCCCTGATGGCTTGTATCCGCAACTGCGGGAACAAGTGGGGTACTTCACCATTGGGAGGCTTTCCCTGCGGGTACAGCTGGCGTACTGCGCGTAAGGTTTTCTCTGAGCATGGTGGGTCCTGCGGGAGCAGTTGGTCGTTGCGCAGACGTCCCTGTTCAAGGTGAGTCTTGCGGGTCCAACTGGGCTCTGCTGGGACCTACCTCTTCAAGTCCCCCCAGTCCAATGTTCTTCTCATGAATTATTAATAAGTGAGGTGAACTTTTGGACTAGCAAGGGGTTTTGAAAAGGGTTTTTAGTTTTAAGGTTTTCCGTGGGGATTCTTCCCGCGGTTTTCCTGATGTCACGCAGAAATTCCCGACTTTTCTGCTTGATCTTTGGGTATGAAGCGGGTAGGTCTGTAACCTCCTCGCAAGTCAGGAGCGTTGAGTCCCACTTGTGTGGATTCTCCATGGGGTTTTGGTAGTTTTCCACATAGTGATCAATTATGCTAAAACCACCAATTCCATCTTGGAGTTTCAAACAATATAGTTCTCGACGTTCCCGTCATGCGGGGATGTTATTCCTGTTTCCGCAAGCATGGCCCAGAAGATCCTTCTTGGTTTGAATTCCCTGCAGAGTGCTAAGTATGTGAAGGGTTTTGCCTTGACACTGTACCCGCACTCGTCTTACGGTTACTTTACTTCCAAGGTATTCCTGGCGTCAATTCCCTGCGGGTGCTAAGTATGTGAAGGGTTTTGCCTTGACACTGTACCCGCACTCGTCTTATGGTTACTTGGTTGCCAAGGTAAGGGGTATTTTCCCGCTTACTTTTGAATCTTTTTGAATTTTTTTTTGAAATTCGAAGAGTTGGTGAAAGGATAAGAACAGTCCAAACTTCTGAAACGTCGTGCGACGGTTTCTTCTGACTGTGTCAGGACGTGCAGGAAGTTATGGTGACGTGACAGTACCTGGTCATTCCAGACGCTTTTTCTGGCGCGTGGGCGCGATTTTTCGGGCGCGTGGCAGCGAAATTAATGGTACGCGTCATTTCAACAGCTGTTGCCAGCTTGCTTTTTGCCACGTGTCATAGTTTCATTGCACCTTCGATTTCTCTCTCCTCCGCATTAAATTCATCGCATTAATTGCGATTAGTATATAAAGGGGGAGAGGGTTCTTTGTAATCCACACTTTCACTTTTCTCTTCATCTTCAAAACGATTTCCGGCTAATACTCAACTTTTCAGTCGAGCATTCTCTCGAAATCGTTTTCTTCTTTCATATCTGCAAGATGTCTTCTGCTTACGATCTTGAGGGTACAGTCCAGGAGGCTGGGGTGCACGCCGAGCACCCGTCATCCACGTCCGACAAGGATGACAAGGCTCTGCCTGTCGATTTATATCAGTACATCGTCAGGAAATTCATGCTCGAGTCTCTCGAGCCTGAGTTTCCTGAATCTCATTAGACGGTGTATGATGCCCCCAGAGGCAAGATCGGGGTATATGCTGCATTCTTTGTCTATGGGAATCTTAGGTTCCCTTTGACAAAGTTTGTGTACCGTGTCCTGGAGAGGCACGGTGTGCACCTGACCGAGGTGCACCCGATGGCGATCGCGAAGATTCGCCACTTCGAGTGGGTGTGCCGGATTCTGGGCATTGAGCCCTTCGTCGACCGCCTGATGACCTTCTACTCTTGAAGGTGCATCCAGGGGTGGTATACGCTGATAACCCGAATCAAAGGTTTGAAGATTTGCGCAACCGAGCGCAGTCTTCGTTCGTGGAAGCGGGAGTTCTTCTACATCTCCGCTCGCGCCATCCCCCTTGCCATGAAATTTAAGAATGGGCAAGCTCTCCCAAGCCTTCACGCCTCCAACTACCAGGAGGCGGAATGGTTCTCGAAGATATCCCGAGTCTAATCTCCGGTTTACCGGTTTGCGGAGTCCGGGATGGTGATGCTCGGGATGAGCCGGGTGTGGAAGGATGCGGATGCGCGAAAGATCCCGATCGTCCTCGAATACGGTTTGAACTCTGTTCCTTACGGTATGCTCTGTATCTTTTTGTTGATTTAGAATCTCTTCTAACTTCTTTCCTGTTTATCAGAGGGGAACGACTTGCAGTCACTCCTGTATCCGCGGGAGGCTGACAGTCCCACTCGGATGGGTACTCGCGCTATAGACGAGAACGAGTTGCCCATCCTTGAACAGACGGCGGATCGGTTCGTGGAGGTCTACCCGCTAGGCCACGAGATCCTGAGCGCCAGGCGGCCAGGTAAGGCGTTATTCAACCCTCGACCCCTCAATGTTGAAACCTCTGCTGGAATTCCTCTAATCTTATGTTCTGATGAGGAATCCGCAGATGGTCCCACGGATGGTGCCAATGAAGAAACACTAAGTGACCCAGGGCAGATTACGGATAATCTGGGGGTTAAGTAATGTTTCCCACGAGGATGAGGTTCAGCAGAGAAGGTTGTTCTTCAGATGACCTGCAAAACAGACACCGTAAGCTCGTCACTGAGAAGGGGGGGGGGGGTTCCTCCTTGTGACCACCCTCCGGCGTGAGAATCAGACTAGATTGCTCTGAATATAAGTGTATATTAAGAGATTGCTAGATAAGATAACGAGATATCAGATGATGTCCTTACCATTCCAAGGTGTTGGAGTATTTATAGCCGAAGGTAGGTTTCCTAGAAGGTACAGCCGGCTGAATAGTATTCCTGTTCTACCAACAGTGGACTACGCACAGGCCATGCTGGTTGGTGGATAGACTACGGCCGACAGTAACAAGGTCGGCTGTACACTGTTCCTTTACTGCCGGTTATGCACTGTTCCACCAACTGTAGGCTGCGCACGTCCCATAGTAAGGGTTGGTGAGTAGGCAGCGGCTAATAGTGACAAACAGTACTAGAGGGTGCTCCTCCTCGTACTGTTGTCGGTGAGCTGTCACCCTGTGATTGGTTCATGGGCTGTTCTGGTCAGATCGTCTGTTCTGCCCATACCTTAGTAGGTATAGTACAAAAGATCTTCCAGAAGCATACGGACTGGCTCATTTAGGCGGGAGTATTCCCGCCTTGCTCATTCCTTCATGTGACTACTGAAGTAGCTAGTGCCTTGTGCGTGTAGCCTTGCTGTCAGTGCGGGTAGCCTTCCCTGATGGCTTGTATCCGCAACTGCGGGAACAAGCGGGGTACTTCACCATTGGGAGGCTTTCCCTGCGGGTACAGCTGGCGTACTGCGCGTAAGGTTTTCTCTGAGCATGGTGGGTCCTGCGGGAGCAGTTGGTCGTTGCGCTGACGTCCCTGTTCAAGGTGAGTCTTGCGGGTCCAACTGGGCTCTGCTGGGACCTACCTCTTCAGTCATACCTGGTGTGCAAAATTTATGTTCAACAACAATACTCCTAGCATCCTTGTAACTCCATATACGCTTGACTTTGTTGCTAATAATCTAAATCATAAAACATATGTTATTCTGGTAATTCCACAATAAGCAGCTAACACACATTTTTGGTAGAATAAGGACATACACCGGACCAGACCAGCATGCTCCAAAGTAAGGTCAACCAAAACTATTTACCTAATAAATAAGTAACAAGGACATCATGTTTACCAAATCAACACCTGCTTTGTACTTGAAAAAACACTACTTCCCGGACCCCGCCAGCAGGAGGAAAGTTAATTCTATAACCAAGATGAACAGTAAATAGGGGAAATCCGAGGTTAATCATAGAAACTACAATGTACAATAAGCAACAAACCTTTCATTAATTGACATATAATACACAAAATAAGTCTAGATTGAACATAAAAAACATAAAAGAAATCCGTCAATAAATTAGAGAAATTGTTTTTAAAAAAAGGACCATTAAAAAAACAAGTTAAGAGAAGTGTTTACAAACATACAATTAGAACAAAGCTGTCTCTTTTCTGATCTTTTTCAGGATTTAGGTCCCTTAAAATCTGAATCTGAATAGTTTCAAGATTATCTATTTCATTCATTAACACAAGGATCACATAAGTTTGTTCTAGAATTCAACATTAAAAGACACAAAAACATTGAGCAGAAGTCAAAGTGAGCTCACCAACTGATCAAATCAGCTCTATCAATAAGCACAAAAGTAACCAATTTTCTAAAAACCTGTTTCAAACACAACATTTTAACATAAATTCAAAAAAAAAAAAACAATACCAATATCAGGCATGAGTACCTCTTGTTTATTTTGCTCCGTCGATGTTGTTCAGTCTCGAAATGCTTTGAACGATGAGAACCTCTTTCTGAACGTCCTTTATCCCATCTAGAATCAATTTAAAAGTTCAATTTGACAATTATGCATCCATTACATCTAGATAATCACAATTCTTATGTGTATATAGAGAAACCTTTATGTGAATCCAACTAAACCTAAATAGAGATTTAATTTAAGGGAGAGAGGAAGAATACACCACCACACTGTCTGACATCGATGTGAGGTATCGATGCTACTAATTTTCCTTCTGCTGGGATTAGTGGTTTAGAGGGAGAGAGATGAGACAGAGAATTAGGGTTATGCATTGGAGCCTTTTTAATAAGAAATCAATACGACACATTCAATAAGAAATTAAAACCCTAAACACAATTAGCCATTGATGGCAGCAATTATTGCAGTCATCGATAACAAACGTGCCGCCGGAGATTGGACCGAAGATTTGCCAGAGATATAACCGGGTATTTAATGTTACGGCGTATTAAGAGAGAGTACGAAATGTTGTTTATCTCTATTATAATATAATATCTATATTATATATAATACATCAAACAAGGGCAAACTAAGACATCCATTTCTAAGTAATTTACAACACTTAAACCATGAGGTACATGTGTTAGTAAGGGTAAACTTGTCTTTTAAACATAATTCATTCAACTTACAAGTTTGGTCCATCATCTTTAACCATATTATGTTTTTAATTTAACTTGTAAACTAACTTCTCACCCATTATTTTTAAAAGACTATAGCCTTTTCAAACGCTAATATTTTTTTTAAAAAATTACACCAAAAAAACGAGCATTTTATTCTCTTTAATTTGGATATGATATTGTTATAATTTTTTTCATTTTAAATAAATTAATTTTGAAAATTTTGAAACCGACCAACAAACCGAAAATAAAAAAAGAAAAAGAAAAAGAAAAAAGAAGTCAAACCAATGACCGGTTTAAACGATTTTAAGGTTTTAACCGATTTTAAGGTTTTAACCGAACCATAAACACTTTTATTTGTTACGTGATTAACAGGTTCAAACACCCGCTGCATCGCGCGGGCACCCGTCTAGTAAATAATTATATTTTTGTTAATGATCAAAACAAGTTACAATATTAGAACTCACAACTTTGTAGTCTGATATGATCCACTCTGATGACTTAAATTAACTTTGCAAAAACATATTATAATTTTTAAACATGACAGTGAAGAATAAAAACATTTACAGAAAATAAAATATTATATCTTCGATATTGTAACATCCCTAAAATTTTGCTCCAAATTTGACAACTTAGTAAAGTTGAAGGATCAAAATTATTCTCTAAAATAAATAATGAAGACAAATAAGACCATTCTATAAGGAAATAAAAATATTCCATAAATAAAGTTATCTTATGTAGAGGATATGGAATAAGGAAATTCCATCCCACATTGAAAAATGTAAGAAAGTTGAAGATATCTACATGTGTATAAATACGGAAGTTAAAATCCATCCCATATGGAAAGTGGTAAAGATTTGGAAGCTCTTTATAAAGAGATAAAATTCCATATTAACATTCTTTTATGCCTAGCATGCATCCAGTGGTCCTAGCAGAGGGTGCGAAACACACGACACGCATGCGCACGGGCACAGGCTCGAGCGATGGGCGCAATGTGGCGCTTTAATGGCGCACTTTGCACTTCGCACGCTCGCATCACCGCGAGCCGCCTTAGTATTTTTGAATAACGAGAATTAGTCCTAGACATGACAAGCTATCAAAGACAAGAGACCAAAAATAAAAATTTGTATCCAAGGACCCATCGCGATACGCGATGAGTCCAAGGACCGGTCATCGCATAGCGCGATGGGCCGTGATGACGCATCACACACGTGTCACATCCTTGTAAAACGTGTCATGCCACGTGACGACACGTGGCGTTCATGAAGAAGTGGCGGCGTCGCGATACGCGACGGCCACGTGGAAGACTCCATCGCGTATCGCGATGGAGTGTGAAATCAGCTTATAAAAGGGAGGGTCTCGGCTCATTCTTCCCTCACACCTCCCACACTCTCTCTAGAATTTACTCTATCTACCTCGATTTTCGTGCCATATACCGACTCGTCTCGAAGTACGTGACGCCGAGTCTTGACGACCAGCATACCTCGTTTTGCATGCCGAACATCGTTTTGCATGCCGAACCTCGTAAAGCGTGCCAAGCTCCGAAATTCTATCAATCTGAACCATAGTACACAACGTAGAGTAGAAGTACTGCTCATACAAGCTTAGACATATATAAACTTCTAATACCCGTGTAAGGTAGGGGTTCTGCCTAAGTCATTATTTTATTATTATATTACATGGCTTAGACCATAGTCAGGGGTATAGCCCAAACCTTGATCATAATTATGTTTACATAAGCTTTAAACATACAAATGATTATAGTAATGTTTCTTCACAATTTAAGAAACACAAATTTTACATTCATAAGGATATATAGTTTCTTCGCTATTAAGAAACGTAACCTTTTATATAAGGAATATAGTTAATATATTGTTTCTTCATGATTAAGAAACACAATATTTTACATAAAAAGGTAGTAATCAATTAATGTTTCTTCTTAAAGAAGAAACAAATTATAGATGTTTCTTCATGAAGAAGAAACTCAGTATATGATTAGTCAATCAACGGAAAGACTACATGTCTAAATATTTTATTCAAACAAATGACCAATCAAGGTTTAAAGCTATTAAAACTAGACTAAAGGTCTATAGGCGGATCAAAAGACGATCCGGATATTTATATACCTATTTTTTATCGGTCAATCAATCAATCAGTCAGTCAATCAATCATTCATTCACAGTCAAGGTTTCAAACGAGATCACCATATCATTCAGAACAGACAATCACAAGTGAATACGTTAACCTTTTCAATCAATCAAAACATATTTATACTTGATAAGATAAACGGGTGTTTGTCTTAACGAGTCAGTCAACGTTTACATGAGATTATGTGATCTCTAAAACGTTATAATACAATATAGAAAATAAAAGCAACTCAGACCAAGTACACATGTGTCTGGATCCAAACATAACTGTTCAGCCTAATTAGTCAAAAGCCAGGTGGTCGTGGGCTAACGGTCATAACTAGTTCTCCTAGCAGGGGCTACCATGGCTCGGGGGAAACATTTGTATGTGTGTAGGGTAGTGGTACAAAGCCCATAAGTAGACTTACTTTTGCTGAGTGTACAGAAAACTATAATTGTATTGTAATGTCATTCAAATATTTTATAGAGTAATACGTGTTCACCAACATATAGCTGACGTATTCCCCCCCCCATTTCAGGGAAACAGATTAGCACAGGTAGCAAGATATTATAAACATTCATGGAGATAGATGCTCGCAAGGTAAAGATGACTCAGTTTTAAAATTATTAAAGTATTACAACAAGATTTAAACATGATTAATAAATCAAACACTTGGGTAATTATTATCCGAGAAGTTTTCAAATAAACTAATATTTTATTCAACCAAAGTCTTCCGCTAAAATAAACCGCAACTCTGATGTATTTACAAAACATGTACCAACTTGTGGTCACATGCTTAGGCCCTAAACCGAAGTGTGATAGATATCGCAATATCTAACTCAAGTACGTTGCAGCCTACATACCATGTCAAAGTAGAATCGGAACTAAAATCGTCAAAATCAGAACGTAAGCACCCCTAATTAAACACCAAAAGTTTAGTCCCATGTGAATTAAGATTATAGATAACTACAATTTTAATAAACTAGTACTAAGACCCCCGCGTTGCGGGGGGTCGTGACCGTAATTCTGTCAAAAAAATTCCTACAAGGCTTAGATCCGCTAGCTTATTGTGGCTTTAAGTAAATTGCCATGCCAAAACAAAGAACATAGAAGTTTTTTTTTATCATCATCGCCTTTTCCTTGATATTCAACCATTTCTATGTCGTTTCAAAGCCATCCATCCAACTCTTGACATATTTATGCAAAGAATTAAATGACTAACCAAAGTTTACAAATAACATCCAGCAATCAACCTCTCAGATGAGCTTAGGCTCACTATCATCGAGCCAAAAAAAAGAGAGAGAGAGAATGCCGCATAGGTCCGTGCACACATAGTTGCCGGTTTTGGGGGAGAGGCGGACCTAGGCTTTGAGAATGGGGGGCGGTCACCCAATGTTATTTGTATGTAAAAATCCCCATTGTCCCTCTTAAAATTAGTGTTAAATCCCGACGTCACCCTCATGAAAATAATTTCTAGGTCTGCCACTGTTTGAGGGGTGTAATAAACCTCGTCTTATGTTTTAACTGTAACCGATCAATTCGGGTTGTGCTTTATCTCGTAAAGTGCCGATTTATGATTTATGTTTTATGATTAACGGAGTAACGGGTCATACCGATTTATGATTAACGGAGTAACGGACGTCTTTATGTTTTATATGTAATTGTACCAACTTGGATCATTTAAGTGCATGCTCAGTGATTATTTAAGAAAACAAACAATATGGCATAAGTTTTAAAGAAAACTGCTTATGAAAACAAACCATGAACGGATTACATAACAAAAGAGCATGTTCTCTTAATATTTCCAAACCAACAAAACACAACAAACATCTCTTCACATGTAAATCTTTGTGTTTCCACTTCATTCCTCCGGATTTAAAATCATACAATCGAACCTACAACACACAAAACAAAAACCTTAAATCAGAAAAATCCCCAAAATCATTAACGCAAAAAAATAAAGTTCAAAAACAAAATATTAACCAAATTAAACCTCAAAGAAACCAAGAACCAAGCGGAAATCAATAACCTAATGATACTAACCAAGCATAAAAACTTCAAAATATTAACTAAATAAAACCTCATATACACCCCAACAATCAAGATTCGAATAACAAACAAATCAGATAGAAAAAAACGTACACATACCTAATGATACCCACCATAAATCCCCAACTGAACCACCAGAAACGCTGTCACCGAAAGTCTCTGATGAAGCACCGTCCAAGATGTGATCTAAAATTAAGAAGACAAACGGATGGAAGCCTTTTCAAAGGCTGCCACAATCTCCAAAAAATATGTTCCTCCACCTCACAACCAAAAGTAGTAGTTGTTGCAAGGTATGATCACGGAAGAAGAAAATTTGTTGCCTGCTCAAAACTACCTCAAATTCCCCCAAACAAAAGGCTTAATTAAATACTTTGGATACATTGGTTTTAAATAAAGCAAAATCAATGAAGAACATAGCGCCCACAAAAACAACGTTGCTTTGTAAAGAAGGCACTTGTTGTAGTTTAGGTCTTCAAAGCTTTGTTTGAGAGATGAGAAGCACCAATGGTCTAATGGTGATTGCGGTGGCGAACCACCGATTGGAAGGAGAAGAGAGATGTAGTTTAGCAATGTATAACAATTGTATTGATGAGAATAGACTAATAAGCTGACCAGGAGATGGGAATGTGGCAAAAATGGCAGTGAAGATGAGGAGGTAGCAGGCCACGTTGCAAGAGATAGAGATAGTGCCATGATACATATGCTAATGCATATGTTACTACATATAAAACATGATTTTCAATGAACAGAAAAACTGAGTCACATACCGACTTTCAAAAATGTAATATATATATATATATATAATATATATATATATATATTATCCAGAAATCTCTTAATTTAATACCTACCCCTTGTTTCAGTTTAGGATAGCGAGGTCTTACCACCTTATAATTCATAACAAAATGTATAGGAATAAAAAAATTTGTTAATTAACATGTTAATCAACATTCCCTTACCAACATCAGATGGGTGAGTAATTACAATCGGTATGTCCACATCACCTATGACTACTTTACTCCAAAAAAGCACATCACTTCCAAATTTCTTATTTTGATATTTCATAAATCGAGTGTGTAACATCATCACTTAATTAGAAAGTTTTATAATATGATGGCATATTAATAACAACAATAAAAAGATCTAAAACCTCACCTCAAGTAACCACGCACAGCCAAGCACAACCATTGGATTTTAAGTTGTGTTTGATAATCAAGATTCTATTATTGTTCATAGCATCATTAAATGCTCTTTATATGCATTTGGCTTTCTTCCTAGAATGATTAGAATCACCCTTTACATCCATGACCTAATGGTCTAGTGGTATGGTGTCCACCTTTTAAAGTGGAGGTGGTGGGTTCAAATCCTTGCAAGTGCAAGGTTAGAGGGATTTTAGGTGAAAAAATTTGTTGTTTCAAAAAAAAAAAAAAAAAAAAAAAAAAAAAAGAATCACCCTTTACAAAAGACAAAAGAAAGTAAAAGTACAGTAAAAGCTCTAAAACACCATAGGAAAACCTAAAAATCAACATCCACTTGTGGGATGATTGAAAATACAAAGTACGTTGGATGTTGGATTATTAACTCCACCAATGACATTAATGTCATGCAAACAAATTAGTAGTGTTGGAATCGATCTGCCCAAGACACATATTTGAGTTGGTGTGGCTAGTGGGTTATGATCCAAGTCGGGTCATACCCAATAACAAGCTAGACAAACATCATGATATTTATTATTAGATATGATCTAAGTAATAATTATCAACACTTATAATATTGGGAAAAATGGTTTTCTGAATATTTGCACTTGTATGATAAATAAATTATGTGGATAATTTATGTGATCAGAGATGTTATTTATGTATAACGAGAATAAACAAAATTGGGTTTGAGTTTTGGGGAGGAAACCACCACCCTTTGGCCGGCCCCTCCATCTCTCTCTCTCCTTTTTTGTTTTCCCAATACATGAAAACATTGTGATAGATAGATCATAATTTTTTTCTTGTTTGTATCAATATACACTTTCTCTCACACACACAAACTCTCTCTTCCTCTCCTTTTCGTCCGAGAAGAACAAGAAGAACAAGAGGGTGTTTTGTAAAGTGTAAGGTCCTAGCAACTTAGGTGTTTGTTGGAAGCTTGTTCGGGTATACAAGCTTGAGGTTTCCTTCTTTGGATACTTGTCATTCAAACCATTCATCCCTTTTGGTGTTTCTAAGACTTGAAGGTATTTTCTCTAACACCCTATGGTTATGGTTGATAACATGAGTATTGTATATGGATCCTGGTTTGGGTTTAACAAAAATCGGGTTTTATTTGTATTGGTAAACAAGATTTAAAACTAATGTTTTCCGATGCGTTTTCCTAATAAAAGGGTTTATTTGGTCTTTGATAATCTTGTAAAAATCCAACAATGGCATCAAGAGCCGCTTATACGATTACATGCTTCAAAATGGGATCTAAAGTATTCGGGTTTTATGGTATTTCTTACCATATTGGCCAAAAACTTTAGGCATACAGGTTGCCCCTTGGTTTTTCAATATTGTACCATGCATGCATGTGGTAAATCTGGGAAAAATGGTCATTCGGACAAACTGGGTTGTTTCAGCTCTGGCCGAAAACAGCTTGAACCCGAGTTCTCGATTGACCGAAAACTCTTGGTTGGGAACCATGAGATCTCGGTTGACCGAAAACACGATCTCGGTTGGACCGAGAACTCATGGTTGTGAACCATGGTTCTCGATTGACCGAAAACATAGTTCTCGGTGAGAACACTAGGTTCTAGGCTAACCAAAGTCTTCGGGCCAAAAACTCTGAAGCTTTGGTTTTGGCCGAGAACTCTATGTTCTCTGTTTATGGCCAAGAACTAAGGGTCAAAAGGGAACCATTTTGGTCGAAGGTTGACCTTATTGGTCAAGGTTTGACCTGCTTGTGTGGATGTTCATAACCTAGCCATGATCTTGTGTATATTGAAGTGATATGTTGTGATTTATTTATTGGTTGTAATATTCTTTATTCGGGTATGTAATCTATTTATTTGTATCAAATTGGTTTGTAATAATAAATAGAATAGTTGAATTTCTTTTACTAGAAAAATGTATTAGGATATATTTTGTAAAGGAAGATGCAACTACAACACCACTTTGGTTGGAGCCCAATTGGAAGCCCAAATAAAGAGAAAGGACCACAACAAGGAGTGAACGCTTGAAGCACATGGATGCGGAGTCAAGTGGGAGTTCACCATCACATACCTTGTGTCATGCTTGTCCCTTAGGAGAGACCTTATGGCACACTTGTTTCGGTCAACAAGTGTTGTCAATTTTAGGAGGCTATGGTTATGAACTTATGATTAATTTATGCTTGTGTGGTTGATTTATATTTTGTTTATCATTTTGAATATAGATGTTAACAATTAAAATCAACAACTTGCAAAAATTGATTCCTTTGAAATTATTAAGTAATAAATTGGTTTTATTAACTATTAATGATTTCATAATAAAATGGGTTTTATTAAAAAGAATTTTGAAAATTGGTTTTCAAAAGAGTACCATACATTTGAATGCATGCAAATGGAAGGTGCATAAAATTGTTTTCCAATCTAGATTTTGAAATCTTAAATCCCTTTTAAAACAAGTTGAACACCATCCTTTTATACAACACTCGAATCACTTGGAGACTTGATGTCGGACAAAGGTCACCTAAGGACATTTAAGAAAACTTGTGATATTGAGGTGGATTTACACTACTTGTGGGATAAAGGTCACCTAACCACTTGTATGAATAAACTCACACGTGTGTGTAAGTAGGACGACTTGATTTGGAAACCATGTGAATAGGGTCACCAAAGCATGGCGTACAAAGGTGTTGACGGGATTAAACATGCCAACTAAACATATGATGTTCAATCGATCCCATAAAGCTAGAAGTTGCAATTGTCAAACGTTGACTACCTTGTTAATTTGAATAGTTGGATAAAGGTCACCTAACTACTATTTTAATGAAACGTTGGATTCTAGATTTTAATGAATAATTGTCTTGGAGACATTAAAGGGTATTAATGATTAAAATTTATTAATGATATCGAAAATACTAAATTGAACTTTGTTAAATTTATAAATGGCCGCAAACAACAACGCACCGAACGCAATTAACCCACCTGTGCATAATCTATCACTGAGATCCATTCTGGATAAGGATCATCTAAATTACAATAATTTTATGGATTGGTATCGAAACTTCAGAATTGTTCTCTAGCAAGAAAAGAAATCCTATATTTTGGACGGTCCTATTCCCGATGAACCTGATGTTAATGACCTGGATGCCTACAACGATTAGTTGAAACACACCAAGGATTCGGTGCAAGTTTCTTGCCACATGATGGGAACAATGATTCCAGAGATCCAAAAGGATTTCGAGAATCATGGGGTATATGACATGATCACCCAGCTTAAGGAAATGTTCCTTACTCAAGCTAAGGTGGAATGCTTCGAAATGGTTCGAGCGTTTCATGCATGTCGTATGGAATAAACCCAATCTGCCTCATCTTATGTGCTTAAGATGAAAAGCCACATTGATCGGCTTGAACGGCTTAACTGTCCTGTCTCAAAAGAGTTAGCCACAGATATGATCCTTAATGGTTTAACTAAAAGGTTTGAGACATTCCTTATGAATTATAACATGAACGGATGGGACAAGAGCATTGGTGAGCTTCATGCAATGCTCAAGACAGCCGAAGCCGGAATGGGTAAAAAGGTTTACCCGTTCTTGCGATCATTGAGGGTGACTTGAAGAAGAGGCATCATCTAGAACCCAAGGCAAAAGGTTGCTTGTGGTAAGGGGCAAGTCAAGGGGAGGTTCAAGGGAAATGCAAAGACGGAACCAAAACTGAAGAAGCTAAAGGTTAGCGCTGAGGATTCGTGCTTTGGTTGTGGAGAGATATGGCATTGGATGAGAAATTGTCCAACCTATCTCAAGGAATTGAAAACTAAGAGGGATGCGGGGCAAACCTCAGGTACAACTTTCATGATCCACATTAATCTTAATATTATTTATTCTAACACATGGGTATTGGATACCGGATGTTGAACTCATATATCCAATTCATTGCAGGAGGTCAAATGAAGAAATGATTACAAGAAAGGAGATATAAATCTCTTCATGGGCAACGGAGCAAAGGTTGACGTCCAAGCTAGAGGAGATTATGTTTTGAAGGTTCCAAATGGTTTGGAAGTTATTTTGAAAAACATTTTGTATTCTCCTAGTTTGACTAGGAATATTATCTCTGTTTCTTTCTTAAGACAATTTGGTTATGATTTAAAGTTTGTAAACGATGGTATTTATGTTTTCATGAATGATGTCTTTTATTTAAAGCGATTCCGTCTGATGGCATTTATGAATTAGTTCATGATAATACATCCATTGATAACTTGTTGTACCAATCTAGCACCAAAAGGCTCAAATTGGATTTGAGTAAGTCTTTTCTTTGGCATTATCGCCTTGGTCACATAAACAAGGATCACATTCATACACCTCAAAACAATGGTCTTTTGGAATCAAATGATAATTCATATGATAAGTGTGAATCTTGTTTATTGGGAAATATGACCAAAGAGCCCTTTAGTGGAACTAATTAAAGGGCGAATGACTTATTAGGTATCATACATTCGGATGTATGTGGTCCTTTTAAGACAATGACAAGAAATGGTGAAAGATACTTCATTACCTTTAACGACGATTATAGTCGCTATGGGTATGTGTTCTTGTTAAGACACAAAGATGAAGCCTTTGAAATGTTCAAAGTCTTCCAAACTGAAGTACAAAATCAACTCAATAAAACAATCAAAGTACGTCGTTTCGATATAGGAGGTGAATACCTCAATGATGCGTTTTAGGATCATCTTAGGAGTTGTGGGATTGTCTCACAAATCACTCCACTCGGAACACTGCAACATAATGGTGTGTCCGAAAGGAGAAATCGAACTCTATTGGATATGGTTCGATCTATGATGGCTAGAAGCACATTACCTCTATCATTTTGGGGTTTCGCATTGATCTCCGCAGCCCGTATTTTAAATATGGCACCAACCAAGAAAGTGGAAATGTCACATTCTAAAATATGGCATGGAAGGGTTCCATCATTATCATATTCAAAGGTATGGGGTTGTAAGGCTTATGTTAAGAAAAACACCAAAACAAACTTGAAAGCTGATCCACTAAGTGTATCTTTGTAGGATATCCCAAAGATTCAATGGGATATTATTTCTACAATCCAAGCGAGCATAAAGTGTTTATTGCTCAAAAGGCTGAGTTCTTAGAAAGAAAGTTCCTTATGGAAGGAACTAAAGAACTGTGGAACTCGTGGAGGATCGAGATCCACAACATAATACACGTTTGGTTGTGAATAGCAATCAAAAAGAGGTTGTTGAGAATGATCAAATGACTGATCAAGACACACAAAACGTTTGCAAATCTGGTAGAATTAGCACCCCACCTAAGAGATATGGATTTTTCATGGATGGATGCTATGTGGTAGATTCGGATGAACCCACCACATACCGAGATGCTATGTCACAATATGATTGTGATAAATGGCTTGAAGCCATGAACGTTGAGAGGCAATCCATGCATGATAACCAAGTATGGGACTTGGTTATTCCACCTCTTAATTCCAAACTGGTTGGAAGTAAGTGGGTTTTCAAGAAGAAAACTGATATGCATGGAAATTTTGATATTTATAAAGCAAGACTTGTAGCAAAAGGTTTCACTCAAACTCAAGGGGTTGACTATAATGAAACTTTTTCGCCTATTGCGATGCTAAAGTCCATAAGGATATTGTTTGCCATAGCCGCATATTATGACTATGAGATATGGTAAATGGATGTCAAAATTGCTTTTCTAAATGGACACCATGAGGAAGATGTCTATATGGTTAAGCCTGAAGGTTTTGTCCATCCACAACATCTAGAGTATGCAAGTTAAAGAAGTCAATCTATGGATTGAGACAAGCATCTAGGAGTTGGAATCACCGTTTTGATGATGAAGTTAAGAAATTTGGATTCATCAAAAACGCTGATGAAGCTTGTGTGTATACGAAATCTAGTGGGAGCATCATTACCTTTCTGGTATTATATGTCGATGACATGCTACTATTTGGAAATGACATTCCAACCTTGGAAGGTGTACAAGCCTGGCTTGGAAGTTGTTTCTCCATCAAGGATCTTGGTGAAGCCGCCTATATTATGGGAATAAGGATCTATAGGGATAGATCAAGGCGGTTGACAAGTTTAAATCAAAGTGCATACATTGACAAAGTCTTGAAAATGTTCAAGATGGACAACTCTAAGAAAGGTTTGGTACCTATTCAAAAAGGAACAATATTGAGTGCTTCTCAATGTCCAAGCTCAAAGGATGAGCAAGACAAAATGAATGGAATCCCCTATGCATATGCTATCGGTTCCATCATATATGCCATGATATGCACTAGTCCAGATGTGTCATGTGCTTTGCGCATGTCAAGTAGATACCAACAAAATCCGGGAACTAGCCACTAGATGGCGGTTAAGAGCATAGTGACCTTAGGAGGACTAATGATATGGCTCTGGTGAGGAGGAGCTCATTGTAAAGGGTACACGGATGCGAGTTTCCAAACTGATCGAGATGATTCTCTATCACAATCGGGATATGTTTTCGTTCTAAAATGGTGGGCTGTCTCTTGGAAGAGCACAAAATAGGATGTGGTAGCGTTGTCCACCACTGAATCTGAATACATTGCCGCCTCCTTGGCAGCTCAAGAAGCTGCGTGGATTAGAAAGTTCATTGCCGGCCTAGGGGTAGTCCGTACCATTCAGGACCCTCTAGAAATATTTTTTGACAACGAGGATGCGATTTCTCAAATCAAGGAGCCCCGTGCACATCAAAATACAAGGCACATTGAGCGGAGATTCAACTACATAAGGGATGAAGTTGAAAAAGGAAAGATATGTATTCGCAAAGTTCACATTGATCAAAACATTGCGGATCCACTCACGAAGCTCCTAGAAAGGCCAAAGCATGAAGGTCATACTTGTGCCTTAGGACTTCGATATTCTAGTGATTGGATTTGATCAAATTTTGTATTTGGATATCGGAACAATTATTATTTTAACTCAATCATATGGTTTTGGTTATGGTTATGCTTTTGAGTTATGTTCCATTTTAGCATGTTAAATCCATGAATAAGTTAATTATTCTAAATGTCCGTAGTCGATCATATTTGTGGGAACAAGTATGAAGGTAAGACTATTATGAAATTGGATTGGTAGATATTAATGAGGTATGAATATAGCAAGGGTTTGCTACCAAGATTCATAGATATTTATGGGATAAATATTGGACTGACCCGCCCTCAATTTTACTGCATGGAATCCTTGTGATTTATGGTCATAAGTAAATTTGAGTAAAGGCGAACATCACCGTATCCTCCGACCTAAGATACATACTGGGTCTTGATATTCACCGACTATTATACTTTGACTTAGTTCTTCGCTGCTCTGAAATATTTCAGTACATAAGGCTAAGCTCAAGTATAGTATAAGGTGTTAGTGAGAGACGTATGTAGTCAATAAGGGATTTATCCCTCTTATTCTTTGAGAGTTAAATGTCTAAGGCCTGATAAGTTAAATCAACTGAGAATGATCACTCTGTGTCTCTGGATTTAACATGACATTGGTGGCAAAAGGATAAATGATAGTTTCACCTAAATCATTTTCAAGTAAGGGACTTGAAGGGGATGATGTTATTGAATGACACTTCGTCATGCGTATCAGGGATAGTAAACCGTTGTTAGGCGGTATTTGCTATTAGCATCAATCTTCTATGTATCTTGTGCAAGTGGGAGATTGTTGGAATTGATCTGAGTTGGTGTGGCTAGTACGTTATGATCCAAGTCGGGTCATACCCAATAACAAGCTAGACAAACGCCATGATATTTATTATTAGATATGATCTAAGTAATATTATCAACACTTATAATATTTGGAAAACGGTTTTCTGAATATTTGCGCTTGTGTGATAAATAAATTATGTGGATAATTTATGTGATAAGAGATGCTATTTATTTGGATAAATAACAAATATGTATAACGAAAAAATAAACAAAATTGGGTTTGAGTTTTGGGGGGAAAACCCACCCTTTTTTGTTTTCCCAATACATGCAATCATTGTGATAGGTAGATCATATTTTTTTTCTTGTTTGTATCAATATACACTTTCTCTCACATACACAAACTCTCTCTTCCTCTCCTTTTTGGCCGAGAAGAACAAGAAGAACAAGAGGGTGTTTTGCAAAGTGTAAGGTCCTAGCAGCTTAGGTGTTTGTTGGAAGCTTGTTCGGGTATACAAGCTTGAGGTTTCCTTCTTTGGAGACTTGTCATTCAAACCATTAATCCCTTTCGGTGTTTCTAAGACTTGAAGGTATGTTCTCTAACACCCTATGGTTGTGGTTGATAGCATGAGTATTGTATATTGACCCTAGTTTGGGTTTAACATAAATTGGGTTTTATGTGTATTGGTAAACAAGATTTAAAACTAATATTTTCCGCTGTGTTTTCCTAATAAAAGGGTTTATTTGGTCTTTGATAATCTTGTAAAAACCCAACAAATAGGTATAGATGAAAACTAGAGCATTTGAAACCATTGATTTTCTAGAATTCAATTGCCACATTAGTGCATTCAAGTCCAGTACGGTGGGGTTTTACTACGATTAGCTAATGGTACTAATCATAATTCCTCAATTAAATTAGTGTAAACCTTTTGCATTTACAAAGAAACAAAGCAAAAGGATAAAAGAGTAATTTCATAAACCATTAATTATGAAATGTCCTTTTTGTCTTTGTCATGAAACTATGAAATGACCTTGGTGCTCATCGCTCTTCCTTTATATATAATATAGATAAAGTAATCTTAGAGAAAAAAACAAAGTTCTTAAGAATACCTAAAGGGTTGAACTGAGAATTTGAAGCTATTTAATTGTAGAATTAATCCGTGAGAGTAGAGGTGGCCGATGGACAAGATGTAACATCCCTCACTTATGGATAGTAACTGAAATACGGGTAGCACTATACAGTTAACTCTGGTATGGATAATTGAATGTCTATAATTAAGTGCTTGAAGCTAGAGTTGATTATTATGTAAATATGTGATTTAATTAAGAATATTTTTATATGATTTCATGTTAGTGATAACACCATGATCATGAGGCGCCGGAGGCTAATATGTGATAAGATGCAGGAATGTATTAGTCAAGAAGGTTGAATGATGAATACTAAAGATGTGCTTATGCACAATGATCAAATAATGAAAGAAATGATATATGAGTGAAGATCATGACTTAAGGAATACTGTGATATGAGGAACGAATACATGCACACATGGATAATAGGATTATATATTATTGCACAATAGAAATTTTATGTTACTTGTATAGTTATTGATTACGGACAATTGTTACAAGTAAACAACCAACAATTACATCATCCCAACATATAATATGATCATATAATATATAGGATGGCTAAGATATGGCTAATAGCTTCAAGAACGGATGATAATTCAAGTTGTAACATAATATAATCCTAACATCAAGTGGTTTTTTGATATAAATTAAAGACTTAGGACCAAGTCTAAAATAATAACTCATGCGTTCAGATTTATTATATGATAAGCATGAAGTATTAAAATGCAAATAGAATGTCACCAAACATATATGTGAGTGTGTACACGTTGTAAGATTGATACCTAGATAGCTATATAAGGCTAAACACATTAGGGTTTATGTAACATCCTAAATTTTATAATATTAAAGAAAGAAAAGTTAGGATTGTGACATGTGTGTTAATATTTAATTAAGATTAAATATAATAAGGAGTATGGACTTGGGTGGGAAAAGATGGAATAAGGAATGTGATGGGCCTTAGGTACATGGGCTTAAGAGAGTATAAATACTCCCTTAAACCTCCTTAAAACCCTCATTTCTCTCCATCGTATTCTCTACACACTCAAATCACACGCACATACACTCTCATTCACGACAGCAAGCTAAGGAAGAGATCTAAGGCCAAAAACCAAGATAAAGATTGATAGATCTTGGATATTTAAGCAAGACACATGACTATTGTTTCTAACCAAGCTAAACCGTAACCTAGAAACGAGTAAAGGTACGTTCTTTATCTTAAAGCTTACATTTGTATGAACGGTTTGCTATAAAATCTAACCCAAGAGTAGATCGGGTGTAGATAGTTCATAAAGTAGCAAACGTGATGTTTAAAAGGGACTTAACGAACCTAAGGGCATGTACGGCTCGTTTAGAGAAACCATAGATCTAGTTTGAACGTTTTAAGCTTAAAACTCCAAACTTTATGGCTACACGGGTCAAGTCTTGGCCGGAAATGGTCATGGGAACATTTACGGGGTAAGATAATATCATAATAAAGGTATAAGGGTTGAAACATGAAATAATATTGGGCTTAATGACCAACACGTAGCCACTGATCATCCATGAAACATGCAGCTCATCGATTACATGCCTAACTCGATTACACCATGTAGTTCAAATACATCCATGCAACTCGATTACATGGTTAAATTCGATTACAACGGGGATACCCGAATAAAAAGGTAGTTCGATTACATTGTACAACCATTCGATTACAAGCTAAACTCGATTACAATTCTAAACTCGATTACAGTCTTAATTCGATTACAATAAAAGGATTCGCTTACAATGGACAACTCAATTACACTGCTCTTGATCGATTACATTGTTTAAGTCGCATACAATGTAATTTTCGATTACATGGTCCAGATTCACATACATGTATATCTCGAATACATTTCATAAATTCACATACAATGCCAGCAATCGAATACAAACATGAGACCGAAGGTTTGTTACAACGAGGATGCGGTGCCTACCTGGCGTATGTTGTCAACGCTACGGCCGAGACGAAATAAATGAAAGATGTTCCTATCGTGTGCGAATACCCAGAAGTATTCCTTGATGATCTTCGGGGATTGCTACCGGAATGAGAGATAGAATTCCAGATAGATTTAATACCAGGAACCCAGCTCGTCGCGAAAGCACCTTACCGCCTAGAGCCGTCCGAGATGAGAGAATTGTTGTCCTAGCTACAAGAACTCCTTGACAAATGTTTTATAAGACCAAGTGTTTCCCGGTGGGGTGCAACAGTGTTATTTGTTAAGAAGAAGGATGTAAGTATGAGAATTTGCATTGATTAACGTGAGTTGAACAAGCTTACGGTGAAGAATAGATATCCATTGCCATGGATTGATGATTTGTTTGACCAACTGCAAGGTTCGAGTTGGTTCTCCCAAATAGATCTCAGATCAGGTATGCTAAGTTTTCGAAATGCGCGTTCTGGTTGAGAGAAGTGTAGTTTCTAAGTAACGTGATAAATCCCGAAGAGATTACCGTGGACCCAGCTAAGATTGAGGCGATATTTAATTGGAAGACTCCATAGAACCCGACTGATATACGAAGCATCTTAGGGTTAGCTGGCTACTATAGGAGATTCATCGAAGGCTTCTCCAAGATAGCCACACCGTTGACTGGTATGACCCGAAAGTCGGTAGTATTCAGTTGGGGTAAGTTTCAAGAAGAAGCTTTTGAGGAAATAAAGAAGAGACTCACGCAAGCTCCGATCCTTTCTTTACCCAATGGCGACGAGGATTTGGTTGTTTGTACTGATGCTTCGCATCGTGGGTTAGGTTGCGTGTTGATGCAACCAGGCAAAGTGATAGCGTATGCATCTAGACAGTTGAAAGTCCATGAGAGTACTTATCCGACGCATGATTTAGAGCTAGCAGAAGTAGTGCATGCCTTAAAGATATGGAGACATTATCTGTATGGTACTAAGTGCACCATTTACACATATCATAAAAGTTTAAAGTATTTCTTCGAGTAGAAAGAATAGAATATGAGGTAGAGGAGATGGTTAGAATTGATAAAACACTACGACTGCGATATCAAGTACTATCCTGAAAAAGCTAATGCGGTCGCTGACACGCTAAGCCGTGAGAATGAGAAAGTCATTGCAACAGTGAAGTCATATAAGTTGATTGTTAGCTTGGATCTCTTTGAAGAAATCATCAAGGCACAGTCTGAAGTGCTTGTAGATGATAAATTAATGAAGAAGGAATGAATTATAGGGCAACGAGAGGAATTGATGGAAAATATTCATGGAGTTAAAATTAGGTTTGACTGTATGTGAATTCCACACCATGGGGATCTCAGAGGTCGAATCTTAGATGAAGCTCACAAGTCGGGATACTCGATTCATCCATAATCCACCAAAATGTATCAAGATTTGAAAAGAGACTCTAGGTGGCCAGGGATGAAGAATGATGTGGTAGAGTATGTCAGTGAATGCTTAACTTGTTTACAAGTCAAAGCGGAACATCAGAAGCCTTATGGGAAGATGCAGCCTCTGGAGATACCAGAATGGAAATGGGAACACATCACCATGGATTTCATAAATAAGCTACCTCGTACAGCTAAGCATTATGATACCATCTGGGTGATAGTGGACCGTTTGACCAAAAGTGCTCACTTTCTTCCTATACGAGAGGCTATCTCGTCAGAAACATTAGAAAGTTTGTTCATAAAAGAGGTTGTGACTAAGCATGGAGTGCCACTGACGATTGTGTCTGATAGAGATACTCATTTTACTTCGAGATTCTGAAAGAAGTTCCATGAAGCTATGGGAACGAGGTTGAATATTAGTACGACATATCATCCTCAAACAGATGGACAGTCTGAAAGGACGATCCAAACCCTTGAGGATATGCTACGTGCTTGTGTTTTAGACTTTGAAGGAAGTTGGGATGACCATCTGCATCTGGCATAGTTCTCCTATAACAACAGGTACCATTCAAGTACTGGTATGCTGCCGCTTGAAATGTTATATGGGAGACGTTGTAGAACTCCCGTATGTTGGGGAGAGAATGGTCAGAAAGAGCTGGGAAGTCTAGAGGTTGTGCAAGAAACCTCTTTAAAGTTTGATCAGATCAAGGCAAGAATGAAAGCTGCTCAAGACCGTCAGAATTCGTATGCTGATAAGCGGAGACGACCGATTGAGTTTAACGTTGGTGACAATGTGATGCTCAAGCTAGATTTACTGATTGAGGTCTCGCATTGGAAACGAATTATCCGTTTTAGGAAAAGAGGGAAGTTGAGTCCGAGGTACATTGGACCGTTTAAGATTATGGATCGTGTGGGTGAAGTGGCTTACAAGCTAGATTTACCGGAGGAGTTAGAAGGAATTCATTTAACCTTCCATGTTTCTCATATGAGAAAATGTCTAGCTGATGACACGTCTCACGTGCCATTGGTGGATATTGAGGTTGATGAATAGCTGAACTACTGTAAGGCCCCGTTCCCGGTAGCCCTACTTTAGCGTCGGATTTACTCATAAACACAGTTCTTACAAATCAGAGTTAACTTAAACTTTTCGTGGAATATAAAACATCAACCATTCGTTACAAAACATTAAATCTTTTCTTTAATACCATAACACAAAACATTATATTTAGAACATCTTTACTTCTATCTTCAGATGCCAGCCGTTCAATCCATGCCATGTTCCATCCTCATGCTAACTCTATAATCAGCTCACCTGCGTGCATGCTAGTTAATCAAGCAACTTATCATACAACCACTACATACATTATATACGTATCCGAAGACACATAATCCACTGTCTAACATGTTACTGCTTAACCACTTAATTACCCCTACAGCTTAGCCTCTTAATTACTCCTACAACTTAGCCACTTCTGCCACTTTATGCCACTTTGCCACTTTAATAACGAATAACGTTATGCCACTTTGCCACTTTAATAACGAATAACGTTATACCACTTTGACACACTTACTAGACCCCTATCCACTTCTATCACACTCTACTGCTACTTGTCTACAACACACTTTATATCATTACATCATTTACATAGTAAGCAAGTCACATAATAGCAATCATACACACTAATAACCACTTGACAGTCACTAACCTTGACGATACGTGCAATATCCGAAGATCGTTCACGCACCGGCAAGTATTATATATTAGCTACTTGTATAACATCTATAGCATACACTTACCACTTAAGGTAAGTGTATTCACACTTCACATCGAGTATGCACACAGCCCCGAAAACATAACAAGGAAATGGGGCCAGAAACTCACATGAACTCGGTTACGTCTTCTGCTAACGGTTAATCCTTCTTGACTGTGCGCGACTGACTTTGAGGTTTTTGTTTGAAATCACTCGAGGTGCTCAAAACCATATCAAACGAACTCCGATTTGAGTGATTCATGCAGCCACGGAACCGTCTCGTCCCGATCTACAAACCCATCATCTCACCTTCGCCGGAACCCACCGCTACAGTCGCAGGAATAGTGTAACAGTGGCCGGAAATCTTCGTTTTGAGCTGCTACGGTTTTGCTGATAAAAAACCGTACTTCCCGACCTCTGATCGAAGATCTAATCGGTGGGAATCTTCATTTATATACCGTGAACACTTAGTTAAAATTTGGGACCGATCCGACGGCTAGATCTTTGGTAATCTTTGTGTCATTGCGTGTGGTTTTCTAAAAAAACGAGAATTGAGTTAAGTGTGTGTTTTGATGGTGGAGGCTATGGTGTAGAGATGTATAAAAATGGAAAGGATTAGGGTTTTAAGGGGTATTTGTACTCCCTTATGCCCATGGACCTAAGGCCCATCTTTCCTTTTTGGTCCATAATTAACTCCATCTAATTAGCCTACTTATCCCTCCATCCTTATTATTTTATTAATTCTCTACTAACTCAAGTAAAATTTTCCATCATAAATAAATAATATATTAAATATTATTGTTAGAAATTTCGGGATGTTACAACTACATTGAGCAACCTATAGAGATTGTTGATCATAAAGAGAAGCAACTTCGTCACAAGGTTATACCCTAGGTAAAAGTGATATGGAAGCATCGTAAACGATCGGACGCTACTTGGGAAGCTGAGGATGAGATGCACAAGTTTTACCCTGATTTGTTTAAGTAATAATTAGGTTTCGGGGAAGAATCCCCTTTAAGGAGTGAAGACTTGTAACATCATAAATTTATAATATTAAATAAAGGAAAGTTATCATTGTGAAATGTGTGTTAAAATTTAGTTAAGATTAAATATAATAACGAGTATAGACTTGGGAGGGAAAAGATGGAATAAGGGATGGGATGGCCTTAGGTCCATGGGCTTAAGGGAGTATGAGTATAAATACTCCCTTAAACCCCCCTAAAACTCTAAAACCTTCATTTCTCTCCATCTTATTCTCTATACATTAAAAACACATGCACATACACTCTCATTCACGGCCGCAAGCTGGAAGAGATCCAAGGCCAAAAACCAAGATAAATATTGATAGATCTTGGATATTTAAGCAAGATACAAGACTATTGTTTCTAACCAAGCTAACCCGTAACCTAGAAACGAGTAAAGGTACGCTCTTTATCTTAAATCTTACATTTTTATGTACGGTTTTCTATGAAATCTAACACTAGAGTAGATCGGGTGTAGATAGTTCATAAAGTAGCAAACTTGATGTCTAAAAGGGACTTAACGAACCTAAGGGCATGTACGACTCGTTTAAAGAAACCCTAGATCTATTTTGAACGTTTTAAGCTTAAAAGTCCAAACTTTATGGCTACACGGATCAAGTCTTGGCCGGAAATGGTCATGGGAACATTTACGGGGTAAGATAATATCATAATAAGGGTTTAAGGGTTGAAACATTTAATAATATTTTACTTAATGACCAACCCGTAGCCACAGATCATCAATGAAACATGCAGCTCATAGATTACATGCCTAACTCGATTACACTATGTAGTTTGAATACATCCATGCTATTCGATTACATGGTTAAATTCAATTACAAAGGGGATACCCGAATACAAGGGTTGGTCGATTACATTGTACAACCATTTGATTACAAGCTAAACTCGATTACAATTCTAAACTCGATTACAATAGTAATTCGATTACAATAAAAGGTTTCACTTTCAATGGACAACTCGATTACACTGCTCTTGATCGATTACATTGTTTAAGTTGCATACAATGTAATTTTCGATTACATGGTCCAGATTCGCATACATGTATATCTCGAATACATTTCATAAATTCGCATACAATGCCAACAATCGAATACAAACATGAGACCCAATTACATGGAGTCGTTCGAATACAATCGTAGAATTCGATTACGTTGATGGCCTGATTACATTGGTGACTCGATTAAAATGATGCCATTCGAATACAAGGCCTAATCGATTACATCGAAATTCGATTGCAATGGCCATTCGAGTACACCATGTATTCGATTACATTAGGCCATATTCGCATACAAAGGGTACAACCGATTACATTGATAAACTCGAATACATGCATGTACCCACATGCATGCAACCTATTTATATACGTAAGGATTCGAATACATGGAATGTTGGATATTTGCATGTTCCTAGAAGCCCTTATGGTATAAATACAAGGTTGTATTCTAGAAGGGTAGATAGAAAGGAAATACCTTACATTCAAGTATTTGAATGCATGAGGGTTTAAAGATTAAATAATCTAAGTAAATTGTAATCTAAAACAAAACCATTAGATTAGACCAGACTTAGCCCTTTTTGGCTAAAATATGAATAGAATGAATAGAACATATATTGATGCGTATAATTAATGTACAGTTAGCAGAGCTCGGTTAAGGAAAGGATTAACTATTAGCGGTGAATGAAACGGGATCCATGTGAGTTTTTAGCCCCATTCCTTGTCATGTTTTCGGGGCTGAGTGCATACTCGATGTGATTAGTTAATACACTTGCCTTAAGTGGTAAGTTTATGACTTGTATGATTTATGTATGAATGAATTCTTGATGGTGCGTGAACGATCTTCAGATATTGCATGTACTGCCAGGTGTTAGTTAAAAGATAAGATTGCTATATATGATGTATGTATGTATGTATGAAAGTTTTGATTACGAATATATAGGCAGGTATGGTATGGTTCTATGGAAGAAAGGGAACCAAGCCCTAATAATAAGCGAGGCAGAAAGGGAACCGAGCCCTAATGACACTCGAGGAAGAAAGGGAACCGAGCCCTAATAATACTCGAGGCAGAAAGGGAACCGGGCCCTAATAATACTCGAGGCAGAAAGGGAACCAATCCCTAATAATGCTCGAGGAAGTTGAGCGTAATGCTCTCTAAAACATAGAATTATGTAAATTAAGGTTTAATATAAAAGTATGAAAGAATGAAAGAAAGAAGGTATATGGTAATATATGTATGAAAGAAAAGTAAGCAGGTTATATATATGTATCTTCGGATGCTTAGGTATAAATATGTGAATGTATTGTATGTTACCTGATTAACTAGAACTCACTCAGCGTAGCTGACTTTTAGTATGCACGCAGGTGAGTAGATTAAGGCTGCTCGCTTGATGAGGATACAAGGCATGGAATTGAAGATACTGGCATCTCAAGGAAATGTTATGATGTTTTAAAGACTATGTTTATCTTTAAATGACTTTGAATGTTTGTTTATGACAAGATTTGAAAGTTATGTAATATATTATGGTAGAAGTTATAATATTCCGCGAATGTCCAATGTAGGGCATCGGGAACGGGGCCTTATAGTTGATCAAAATTTGAATGTGAATGCTACCACCCGTTTTCCCAGCCATCATACCCGAACCAATGTGGTGATAGTTTCGGTTTAAGGGACATTAATACTCAAGAGTCTCTAATTGTTATATTATTGTTATATTATGACCTCTTCCATATTCTTTTCTAACGGGAATACAAAGTGCAGCCACGGAAGTTATATTTGTGAAGGTTAAAGTGCACTTTCATCTTGAATCTCCCAAGTAGACACACAAACCATGCAAAAATTGGTTTCAATCTCATAACATTGAAAGGCTACTATCATACGCATGACAAGATTCCTCTTCCAAGGCATAAAAGAGGGCTGCACACTTTCCTCCCTTGGATTCTCTAACCCGTAGCTATCACTATAGATGTGAAAGAAGCCAAAACCGATTGAAGGTGATGCAAACAAGACATTGGCAGGTGATAGGACATAAAATAGGGTCTTATGCACTTCTTTGGACACCCAATAACCTACAATATGCTTTGAATATATAGGACACGTCACTATCCACATTGGTTAAACAACTAACACATTAACACTCACAATGCACATACTGTTCGAGAGAGAGCAACAAACAAACACAAATCTGCAGATGTGAATTAGGGCCATTGGATAAAGTTTAGATCAACCAATAGGATGGATTAACTCCTCCTATAAGTACCAGGTCTTAACACCTTCACAAAATCTTGGGAATTCCTGAGTCGGCCCGTGGCTTGGTGCGTGTGGCCGATTAGAATATTAACTTGGTTTGCATGTTGTCACACCCTCAATTTTCGACTAACAGAGTTTAACTGCGAGGCGTGTAACATACCGAGACATCTGATTCAAAATATTCAAAATATTATTTAGGTCTCATTCAAACACGAGAAAAAAAACCAAATCATACAGTTTAAAGTTTTGCGGAAGCGTAAAGTAACTGGTATAAAATAATAAACCACGTTCTTAAATGTGCACAACCCATCAAATGTAAACAATGTGAAATAAAAGTTCACACGACAAATGTGACTCCTGAAATATACAATGTAATCCGCTCCTTAGCACATCTAGTAACCTAGGCAAGTATAAATACTCAAGGGTCAACACGAGGTTGGTGAGTTCATAAGTTGTAATAAAAAGTAGTATATAGTGTATAGATAGTATACGTAACATAAGTAGTGTGTGTATAAGTAGATTTAGCAATTTTCAAATATACCAGGGTAGCTAACCCATTTACAAGCTACTAGACGTTTGAACCGAAGCTGACTATCTGTATGCCTTCTTACCAGGTCTATCACAAAGCGTTGGCGCAAGTATGTTAGGATAGTTTTAGCAGGCGGGGTTTGTCAAACCCGGTAGTACCACTTAATTTCCCCGCGATCCCATCCTAACGGTTCAAGGTATGTAAGGACTTTAAGTGATATGAGGGCATCTAGTATACACTTGTGATATATACGAAACTACATAAATCCAAAATAAGTCGCTGTGTTTTTTTCTCCAGAAAAACTGTATGTAAGTATGTCAGTGTTTTCAATCTAGAAAACACGTATGGGCAAATGCTTTGTGTTTTCAATCCAGAAAACAAGTATATTAGGATAATTTACACCCGTTCGACCTTCAGTTGAGTTTTAGCAGGTGGGGTTTGTCTAACCGGTAGTATTATCTAAATTTCCCCGCGATCCCATCCTAACGGTTTAAGGTATGTAAGGACTTTAAGTGATATGAGGGCATCTAGTATACACTTGTGATATATAAGAAACTACATAAATCCAAAATAAGTCGTTGTGTTTTCCTCCAGAAAAATGTATGTAAGTATGTCCGTGTTTTCAATCAAGAAACCAAGTATATGAAATAGTTTAGTGTTTTCAATCCAGAAAACAAGTATACAAAAATAGTTTAGTGTTTTCAATCCAGAATACAAGTAAGGAAAATGTTTGGTGTTTTCTCTCCAGAAAACAAGTATACGAAACTGTTGTCATCAAAGCTCAAACCCTAAAATGTTTATGGCATCACTAGGGTTCTAATTCATCAATTAACATCATAATCATCAAAATTACAGAGATTGAACATCGAGGGTGTCACACCCCGATCGCGATGGCGGAAAAATCGAGGCGCGGCGACGAAGTCGTGATTGTTGAGCACAATAGTATAAAAGTCTAAATGCATAAACATAACCAAAATGTCAAATATTACATCAACCAGGTAACATGAAACAAATTGTTTTAAAACAAAATATCAAGTTCCAAACAACTTCTAGCCTAGCCTTCATCTCTCTAAGGCCTCTAAACTTGCTAGGGATTTCCTGCTGCTTTATTTCCTGAAAACATGTAACAAACTGTCAACTACATAAAGTAGATGAGTGAATTCATAGGTTTAAAGAAAAAGAGTTTATACACAAACATACTAGTATAGGTTGTAGGGGTTTATATATAGGGTGTACCTGCGGCTAACCCACCACTCCTACAATTTATACTACTATGTTTGGGTATAATACCCGGTTTTAAAAAAAAAGGCTTGTAAGAAAAGATCTCTTGGTTTTCCCAAAGAGGTTTTTGTAGTAAGTAAAACATGAAATGTTCTCCTGGACTCTCAGCGAGGTTATTACTCTCCCACTAGAGTCGTATGTGATAAGATTACTCAAAGATTTGTGGTCTCCCAACGGTACATGTAGCACATAACAGTTAAGCATAAACAAGGACATATGAATTAGAGCATACTAAGTTTACTAGATAATCCAACGCCAAGATACCAAGTGTTACTAGTATCCAAGATGATGGTGAATGAATGATGATGAATGATGACGAAGCCCAATGATCACACAAGACTTGATTTGAACCCACGCAAGACTTAAACCAAGACTACCTCGCTCTTGCCATCCAGGACTCAGCTAGGTTCTACCGAGAGTAGGATAGACTCCCCAAAGAATCCTGGGTTCTCTTGGTCCCTACCGAGACTAGTATAGGTCCTCAAGAGTTATGGATTCCACCGAGACTAGTATAGAATCCCATGAGTTACGAGTGCCACCGAGAATAGAATTGCCACTCATGGTCGTGAGTTCTACCGAGAGTAGAATAGACTCTCACGTCCAATTCAACTCATGATGCTTTGATCTCTAGATTTCCATACTGACACGATGACTATGATGACATGAATATGATTCCCATTCCCATGATGTCAATGTTCATAGAATTTCCCATACTCATTGATTTCCAATGTTCTTAGATCTCCATAAGTTGATGGGTTTCCCCATGTTCATAGATTTCCAAAGTTTATAGATTACCAAAAAGCTTGTGGATTTCCGCACGTGTGTAGAAATCCAAAGGTTTATAGTTTAAAGAGTGTTTGCATAAATGATTTTGTCCAACCGTGTAAAGTTACCATGTTTCCACCCCCATAGTTTTGAAAAGCTTAAATAGGGGCTATGAACTCACCTTGTTGGTTTAGTAAGGCTGCTAGAGGCGACGAGTGCTATCCAATTTGTTGATCCTCTAAGTCTAGAATAGGGCATAATAGGTTAACAACCTGTTATAAGTCTAAGAGTACAAGCCTACGCGACCTCGAGCAAAAACTGGGTTTTAAAGCTGAAAAAAAAAAAAAAAAACAGGAGGCTGGATCTGATTCAACTGAATAGGATCTGATTCGACTGAATAGGATCTGATTCGACCGAATAGGATCTGATTCGACCGAATAGGATCTGATTCGACCGAATAGGATCTGATTCGACCGAATAGGATCTGATTCGACTGAATAGGATCTGATTCGACCGAATAGGATCTGATTCGACCGAATAGGATCTGATTCGACCGAATAGGATCTGATTCGACCGAATAGGATCTGATTCGACTCCTTCAAGCCGGGTGACGGAGAAACCTACGGGAAATCTCGATTTTTGTGATTTTTCGACCAAAATTGATGTTTTATACATGGAAATGCTCGGAATTCAAAGACCTAATGATTCCTAGTATTTATAACAACAAAAACTTGCATTTTGACACCAAAAATGACGGTTTTTGACCAAGAACACACTTGACACAAAAGTTGGGGTTTTTGCTCGATTCGGGGCCGGATTTGATGATAAAAACGTATGATTTTCAAGAAGATCTTACCAAAAACAACAACAAACAGATTTGTGGACTCGGATTTGAAGTTTGAAGACTTCTCTCTCTAGTTTCTCTCTCTAGAATGAGAGTGTTTGGGTGGGTTTTGTGAAAGTGTTGGTGAAAATGAAAGAGGTGGTGCAAGAACACTTGATTTCCCGCTTAAATACTCGGGTGACTCGGGTTCGGGTTTAGGCTACCTACGGGTCAAGACTAGTCGAGTTCATAAGTTTTTAAACAAACTAAAACTTTTTCAGCAAAACTTTTATAAAATCATTTTTCGAATAATTATTTGAAATCTTTTTAAATAAAAACATTTTATTTTTCGAAAGCATAAAAATTAATATTTTTCAGGCGTAAATGTCGTTTTATGAAATAAACATTTTAAATGATAAAAACAGATTTTTCCAATGATATGGGTTCCGAACTTATCGTCCAGAACCCAAAGTCTATAGTTTCCGATGATTTCACGATCTTAGTTTACTAATCGAATTTCAGGGCGTTACATCCTCCCCAATTTAGAGGAATTTCGTCCCGAAATTTAGATTTTTGTATACTTGATTAAGTTTTGATTTAGATTACACGATCCCATGATGACCACTATGCGCCACTACCTCTAATATTCATCTTGGATACCACCCAAATCAAGCTGAAGGGGTTTATATATAGGGTGTACCAGCAGCTAACCCACCACCCCTTCAACCCCACTTGAGTGTTTCTTTCGACTCCTATTAGATCAATGACACACAGGACGGCACACTATTTTCCACTACAAGGCATCACCTTCAAGCTTTACATCAGACATATTCATTTCGGATTGAAGGGGTTTATATATAGGGTGTACCAGCGGCTAACCCACCACTCCTTCAATCTTCTGTGAATAATTCCCTCAATAACTCTTGAATTTAACGTCTCACAGCTGCCACGCTAACTATGAGTCCCTAATTCCAAGTCTCGCTTCAGACATAACCAACTTGTGCTGAAGGGGTTTATATACAGGGTGTACCAGCGGCTAACCCACCACTCCTTCAACATTCATTGATTAATTCCCTACACAAACCTTGAGTTCACGACTCATAGTTACACAATAGCAAATTGTTTATACACGTATACACCTGTGACCTTGATGCAATTATATTCCGGACTATAATTACGAGCTCACCTTGTATCAATGTATAAACTCTATTGCGTGCGGTTAGAGAATTGACACGACACCACACACACACACACAACCATGCTTTATGAATGCTAGAATAATGACAAATTTTGGCTCAATGATACATAGTTCACTCCAATGTCTACATGATTAAGTATGCACGACTTGTGTTTTCCAGCACGAGTCATGAGTAGCCAAACTTGGTGTTATGCAAATAAGAGAATATTTATAAGCAAATAGGAACAACATGATACTTTATTGAATAATATTGGTCCCTGATTACATGATTACGATTACATAGACTCCAAGATTTCTAGAATTACAAAGATGATGACTATGCGAACAGATGAGGGTATTCCTCCTTCATCTTATCTTCTCGTTCCCATGTGAACTCGGGTCCACGATGGTTGTTCCATCGCACCTTGACTATAGGTATCCGGCTTCGCTTAGTCTTTTTGACTTCTCGATCTAGGACCTCGACAGGTTCCTCAACAAAGTGTAGTTTGTCGTCGATGTGAACCGTGTCGATCGGGATTTGAGCGGTCTCGTCAACGAGGCACTTTTTGAGTTGCGACACATGAAAAACGTTGTGAACACGGCTGAGTTCTGGAGGCAATTCCAGGCGATAGGCTACGGGTCCGACCTTTTCGATGATCTTGAAAGGTCCCACGTACCTTGGAGCAAACTTTCCCTTCTTCCCGAAGCGAACAACGCCCTTCCAGGGGGAAACTTTGAGCATTACGTGATCGCCTATTTGGAACTCCAGAGGTTTGCGGCGTTTGTCAGCATAATACTTGTGTCGACAGCGGGCGTCCTTAAGTCTTTGCTGGATGATGGCGATACTGTCAGTGGTTTCCTGTATCAGTTCCGGGCCGATGATTTGAGAATCTCCGGTCTCGGACCAACACAGTGGAGAACGACATTTCCTGCCATAGAGTGCCTCGAATGGTGCGCATTTGATGGTAGCATGATAGCTGTTATTGTATGAGAACTCTGCAAGAGGAAGGTGAGTCTCCCAGCTACTACCGAATTCAAGGATACAGGCTCTGAGCATATCCTCCAGGGTTTGTATGGTCCTTTCGCTCTGTCCATCCGATTCAGGATGATAGGCAGAGCTAAGTTTCACACTTGTCCCAAAGGCTTTCTGAAATGACTTCCAGAACCTTGACGCAAAAGTGGGGTCACGGTCAGACGTGATGCCCTTAGGCACACCGTGACGGGTTACGATCTCACGAATGTAAATCCGCGCCAGCTTCTCCGTGGTGTAGTCCTCACGGACAGGGAGAAAGTGAGCGGATTTGGTCAAGTAATCCACGATAACCCAAATCGTGTCATAACCGCTGGGTGTCCGCGGGAGTTTGGTAATGAAGTCCATAGCGACTTCGTCCCACTTCCACTGCGGTATGATCGGTTGTTGTAGCAGGCCAGATGGTCTCTGATGTTCAGTCTTGATCCGCGAGCATGTTAGACATCTACCGACGTATAAAGCTATGTCTTTCTTCATACCCGGCCACCAGAAGTGAGACTTGAGATTCTGATACATTTTATCACTGCCTGGGTGAATAGAGTATCTGGATTTGTGCGCTTCGTTCAGGATGAGTTCTCGAAGTGGTTCAGAGTTTGGAATCCACATGCGATTTAAGTAGTAAAGTATACCATCAGACTTTGTTTCAAACTTCCGTTCGGCACCGCAAGATAGCATATTTTTGAGATCACCACCAGCAATCGCTTGCTTTTGAGCTTCAAGAACCATGGAGGGAAGATTGGACTGAATACGGATCGCATGCAACTGGGTCCTTTCCTTGCGACTTAACGCGTCAGCCACTACGTTAGCCTTTCCAGGGTGGTAGCGGATTTCGCAGTCATAGTCACTTAGGAGTTCAACCCATCGACGTTGTCGCATGTTTAGCTCCCTTTGATTGAGGATGTGTTGTAGGCTCTTGTGGTCGGTGAAGATGACACATTTCGTACCGTATAGGTAGTGTCTCCATATTTTTAAGGCAAAGACCACAGCACCCAATTCCAAGTCATGAGTGACATAATTCCTCTCATGACTCTTGAGTTGACGCGAGGCGTAAGCGATGACCCTTCCGCGTTGCATTAAGACGCAGCCTAGACCTTGGCTCGAGGCGTCGCAATAAACAACAAAATCATCGTTACCCTCAGGAAGCGACAGGATTGGAGCATGACATAGTTTATGTTTCAATGTTTGGAAAGCCTCTTCCTGCTCTTGGCTCCAAATGAACGGTTCCCCTTTTTGAGTTAACATTGTGAGGGGCAACGCGATCTTTGAAAAGTTCGAGATGAACCGACGGTAGTACCCAGCCAAACCAAGAAATGAACGAATTTCGGTCGGCGTCGTAGGCGCTTCCCAATTCTTGATGGCTTCAATCTTGGCAGGGTCGACATGAATGCCTTCCTTGTTAATGATGTGACCTAAGAATTGAACTTCCCTTAGCCAGAATTCGCATTTGGAGAATTTGGCGTAGAGTTGCTCTTTTCTCAGCAGATCCAAGATAAGCCTGAGATGAAGCTCATGGTCGGCTTTAGAGCGGGAATAAACGAGAATATCGTCAATGAAGACGATAACAAACTGGTCCAGGTATGGGCGACAAACGCGATTCATGAGATCCATGAACACCGCGGGAGCATTTTTCAAACCAAATGGCATGACTAGGAACTCGTAGTGTCCATATCGAGTTCTGAAAGCGGTTTTCGCGATGTCGTCCTCCATGACGCGCACTTGGTGATAACCTGAGCGTAGGTCGATCTTGGAAAAGTAGGTGGCTCCTTGCAGCTGGTCGAAAAGATCGTCAATCCTCGGTAGTGGATACCGATTCTTGACGGTGAGTTTGTTAAGCTCACGATAGTCTATGCACATCCGGAAATATCCGTCCTTCTTTTTGACGAAGAGGACTGGAGCTCCCCATGGAGATGAACTAGGGCGAATAAAACCCTTGTCCAGTAGTTCCTGCAGCTGGCTCGATAATTCCTGCATTTCTGACGGAGCCAAACGATACGGAGATTTTGCCACGGGGGTTGCACCGGGAACTAAATCGATGTGGAATTCGACTTGTCGGCTAGGAGGAAGTCCGGGCAAGTCTTCAGGAAAAACGTCTGGAAATTCACGCACGACGGGGACATCTGAGAGCTTCTTCCCCTTTGATTCCTTGATGGAGACATGAGCTAGGAAGGCGGGACACTTCTTTCGAAGGCATCGCCGGGCTTTTAAGCAGGAGATTAATTTCAGACATCTGCCTGATCTCTCTCCTTGAATAGTTATAGACTCGCCAGAAGAACAAGGAACGCGGATGAGTTTCTCGGCACACACTACTTCCGCGTGGTTGTTGGACAACCAATCCATCCCCACAACTACATCGAAACTTCCTAGTTGCATAGGGATGAGGTCAATGCTGAGAGGCGTCTGATCAAACGTAAGCGTGCAATTGCGAACAATTTCGTTCACATGGGTAGACTCTCCGTTTGCCAATTCGACAGAGAAAGCGGGGTCTAAGACGGAAGTTCCTAGATTAAGCAATGGGACCAATGCGCTAGAAATAAAACTTCTATCTGCACCCGTATCAAATAGAATAGAAACCCAGAGATTGTTGAGAATGAACGTACCAGTAATGACGTCAGGATTTTGGCGAGCTTCAGCAGCGCCAATAGTAAAGGCTCGGCCTCGGGCCGGTGGAAGATTTGCAAGACGAGGACACCTGCTCTTGAAGTGGTCCGTGGCTCCACACTCGAAACAGCCTCGAGTGTTGCTGGGTTGGGAACTGCTGCTCTGTATCGCCAGTTGATTACCTTGACATCTGCAGCGTTCCGCTAGGTGCCCCAAACGTCCACAGCTCGTGCATTTCCAGCACGGGGTTCCGGCAGGATGATGAAATTGGCAAGTGCCGCACTTGGGGTGAACCCCAGTGTACTCCCTCTTTGGCCTTCCAGAAGGGGTGGGAGCAGGAGCGACAGAGCTGATTGGGGTTGCGGGAGTAACCATCGCGTAACTGCTAGCCTTACGCTTTTTGATGCGGTTGCTCTTTTTGGATGAGCCCTCAGCGGCCTTGCCTGTGTCCTTGGCTAGGACCCCAGTCTTAACCTGATCCTGGGTCAGTCGGGCAGCTAGTTCAATCGCCGCTTGCAGGGTTGATGGGTCAGCCCCGATAACGATTCCACGAACAGTGTCAGGTAGGCCATTGATGTAAAGCTCAATAGCCCGGGAGGGAGGGGTGACCAGGTGTGGTACGAGAAGGGAGAGCTCGTGAAAACGCTCCGTGTACCCTTGGTGATCAGCGCCCTTCATTTTGTGCACCCAAAACTCAGCTTCAAGTTTCTGCACCTCACTGCGAGGTACGAACTCGCGGGTAACCAATGCTACAAATTCCGTCCAGGTCATGGCCAGGGCAGCTTCACGCCCACGGGTTCTTATCTTGTTGTTCCACCAGGTCAGCGCGCGTTTAAACAACATGCTTGCCGCGTGCGTGACCTTCAGTGCCTCAGGGCACGAGCTTATAACAAAGGCTGCCTCCATCTTTTCGATCCACTGGAGGAGACCAACGGCGCCTTCTGTACCGCTGAAGCTGGTGGGTTTTGTAGTCATGAAGTCCTTGTATGGCTTATTTGCTGGTTCATTTGCGTTCTGAGCTGGAGTTTGGTTGGCCCCAGAGGTTCCTTCTTGCCTCAGCCCCTGGCTGATGGTTGTTACCATGCCTGGTAACACAGCCGCGATCTGCTGGGCTATAAGGTTGGCTAACTCAGCGGAGTCCATGGGAGTGGGTGCACGTCTGGGAGGCATTCTACGCATGACGAAAAACGAGCGTTAGATAGAATCAATGATACGCCAAAGATTTAAGAATAGAGGACATAGATTATACCAAGAATACAGAATGACATGACTCAAGAGATATGAATGCTTGATGACCGAAGATTTTGGTATGACTGAATGACTCAGAGGTTTACAATTAATATGCAGCACATAAGCACGTAGCACGTATATAAGTGTAGGCATGTGATTGTGATGCATGAGCTATCTAGAGTCAAGGATCCTAGGTTATAGTCTAGGTCGGTTTCCTAATTCCCTATAACCATTGGCTCTGATACCAATCTGTCACACCCCGATCGCGATGGCGGAAAAATCGAGGCGCGGCGACGAAGTCGTGATTGTTGAGCACAATAGTATAAAAGTCTAAATGCATAAACATAACCAAAATGTCAAATATTACATCAACCAGGTAACATGAAACAAATTGTTTTAAAACAAAATATCAAGTTCCAAACAACTTCTAGCCTAGCCTTCATCTCTCTAAGGCCTCTAAACTTGCTAGGGATTTCCTGCTGCTTTATTTCCTGAAAACATGTAACAAACTGTCAACTACATAAAGTAGATGAGTGAATTCATAGGTTTAAAGAAAAAGAGTTTATACACAAACATACTAGTATAGGTTGTAGGGGTTTATATATAGGGTGTACCTGCGGCTAACCCACCACTCCTACAATTTATACTACTATGTTTGGGTATAATACCCGGTTTTTAAAAAAAAGGCTTGTAAGAAAAGATCTCTTGGTTTTCCCAAAGAGGTTTTTGTAGTAAGTAAAACATGAAATGTTCTCCTGGACTCTCAGCGAGGTTATTACTCTCCCACTAGAGTCGTATGTGATAAGATTACTCAAAGATTTGTGGTCTCCCAACGGTACATGTAGCACATAACAGTTAAGCATAAACAAGGACATATGAATTAGAGCACACTAAGTTTACTAGATAATCCAACGCCAAGATACCAAGTGTTACTAGTATCCAAGATGATGGTGAATGAATGATGATGAATGACGATGAATGATGACGAAGCCCAATGATCACACAAGACTTGATTTGAACCCACGCAAGACTTAAACCAAGACTACCTCGCTCTTGCCATCCAGGACTCTGCTAGGTTCTACCGAGAGTAGGATAGACTCCCCAAAGAATCCTGGGTTCTCTTGGTCCCTACCGAGACTAGTATAGGTCCTCAAGAGTTATGGATTCCACCGAGACTAGTATAGAATCCCATGAGTTACGAGTGCCACCGAGAATAGAATTGCCACTCATGGTCGTGAGTTCTACCGAGAGTAGAATAGACTCTCACGTCCAATTCAACTCATGATGCTTTGATCTCTAGATTTCCATACTGACACGATGACTATGATGACATGAATATAATTCCCATTCCCATGATGTCAATGTTCATAGAATTTCCCATACTCATTGATTTCCAATGTTCTTAGATCTCCATAAGTTGATGGGTTTCCCCATGTTCATAGATTTCCAAAGTTTATAGATTACCAAAAAGCTTGTGGATTTCCGCACGTGTGTAGAAATCCAAAGGTTTATAGTTTAAAGAGTGTTTGCATAAATGATTTTGTCCAACCGTGTAAAGTTACCATGTTTCCACCCCCATAGTTTTGAAAAGCTTAAATAGGGGCTATGAACTCACCTTGTTGGTTTAGTAAGGCTGCTAGAGGCGACGAGTGCTATCCAATTTGTTGATCCTCTAAGTCTAGAATAGGGCATAATAGGTTAACAACGTGTTATAAGTCTAAGAGTACAAGCCTACGCGACCTCGAGCAAAAACTGGGTTTTAAAGCTGAAAAAAAAAAAAAAAAACAGGAGGCTGGATCTGATTCAACTGAATAGGATCTGATTCGACTGAATAGGATCTGATTCGACTGAATAGGATCTGATTCGACCGAATAGGATCTGATTCGACCGAATAGGATCTGATTCGACAGAATAGGATCTGATTCGACCGAATAGGATCTGATTCGACCGAATAGGATCTGATTCGACCGAATAGGATCTGATTCGACCGAATAGGATCTGATTCGACCGAATAGGATCTGATTCGACTCCTTCAAGCCGGGTGACGGAGAAACCTACGGGAAATCGCGATTTTTGTGATTTTTCGACCAAAATTGATGTTTTATACATGGAAATGCTCGGAATTCAAAGACCTAATGATTCCTAGTATTTATAACAACAAAAACTTGCATTTTGACACCAAAAATGACGGTTTTTGACCAAGAACACACTTGACACAAAAGTTGGGGTTTTTGCTCGATTCGGGGCCGGATTTGATGATAAAAACGTATGATTTTCAAGAAGATCTTACCAAAAACAACAACAAACAGATTTGTGGACTCGGATTTGAAGTTTGAAGACTTCTCTCTCTAGTTTCTCTCTCTAGAATGAGAGTGTTTGGGTGGGTTTTGTGAAAGTGTTGGTGAAAATGAAAGAGGTGGTGCAAGAACACTTGATTTCCCGCTTAAATACTCGGGTGACTCGGGTTCGGGTTTAGGCTACCTACGGGTCAAGACTAGTCGAGTTCATAAGTTTTTAAACAAACTAAAACTTTTTCAGCAAAACTTTTATAAAATCATTTTTCGAATAATTATTTGAAATCTTTTTAAATAAAAACATTTTATTTTTCGAAAGCATAAAAATTAATATTTTTCAGGCGTAAATGTCGTTTTATGAAATAAACATTTTAAATGATAAAAACAGATTTTTCCAATGATATGGGTTCCGAACTTATCGTCCAGAACCCAAAGTCTATAGTTTCCGATGATTTCACGATCTTAGTTTACTAATCGAATTTCAGGGCGTTACAGAGGGTTTCTCAATAACTCATCAAAACATAAAACTGATACATAAAACTTACAGATTAACATTAGGAATCATGTGAATCACTCAAAGACACCACCAAATGCAAGAATCGAGGTTGAACTGTAGATAAACTAGGGTTTGGTTGGGATTTCAAATTGTGAGAGATGGATGGGAGCTGGTTAACGTCTGGTGGGAGGGGAATTAGGGTTGGCTTATTGTTTTAATTAATTAATATTAATCAAGTTTACAAGAATGGCCCTTTTAAAATGAGTTTCGAGCAAAAATGGAATTTTAAACACCAAACCGGGTTATAAACGAATCATTAACTAAAATACTAACCAAGTTAATAAAAATAAAGCCTTGTTGTTATTTCATAATTATTATTTTTGTTAAAGCCGGAAATGACAAGTTATGCTTAATACGCGCAATCGATCACAATTTCATAGAATAAACTATGAACTAAACACATAATCATTTAGCACATAATTTCACACATATAATATTATAAACATATTCTCAAGATATTATTTTCATATTTCACCAACATCTGGGTCAGACTCGTGTGATTTGGTAAGTTCTGAATTACCGCTACGTGAACGTTTGTGCAATAACTGACACACTTAATTAACCCCAATTATGTGAAATGCATGAATGAATGTTTGAGATAACAGAGCTTGTGTTGACATAGTTAGCGGTGTTAACATGAGAATGCGGGGTGTCACGTTATCCCCTTGTTGAAAGAAGTTTCATTCCAAAAATTGATATGTGCCGCTAAGCAAATAAGTAGACTTCACGTCTATATATACGTTCAAAATGAGATTAAGTAGACTTTCCATCTATATGCATGATCAAAATGAACCAAGTAGACATCCCGTCTATATGTATGATCAAAATAAAGCAAGTAGACATCCCATCTACAGATTAGTATCGCTAAGGTTTGGGCAGAGTTTCTAATGTCTACACATGCATTTCAAATATTGAGATCAACCAATACATGATCATATACATTAAAAATTGTTTTATTGTCATCGATACAACATCGATGACCTCCTAATAAATCCTAAACCAGTTTTAAGATCAGTTTCATGTCCAACTGATTCGTTATTATGCCGAAAGGGTTTTAGAGTCAAAACCCATCAAAAACCTGATCAAAATTCAAATTAAATCCACCAAAGTGTTCGTATTTACCTTAAGAACATGAATAAATGAAATATTCAACAAAGTTTTATCACAAAATGGCCTAGAAAAAATTTGCAAAAGGTTCTCTTATATGTTTCGGTTTTCGAGAATAACAGTGTTTGGACGAATGGACTGCCATTCGTTATTTAAAGTTTACATATGCCGTACAACCCTTTCACACATCCCAATACACCCGAATGGCTGATTCATTAAATACATTAACAAATAACCCTTCATTTGTTAATTTTTTTAACGAATAGCCTTGTATTTGTCACTCATCATTAATAGATCAATGAATGAGAATTCATTCATTTGGTATAGCAAAAGCGAATGTGAAATGATAATTAATGAAGCACATTCATTAAAGTTAATTAATGAATGGCCTTCCTTTCGTTACACTGTTGTAACAAATGAACATAACAAATTTAGGGTTTTTACTATTTCGAACCCCTGTAAAACGTTTAAATTAACCATCTAGAAGCAATTTTGATGTCATTTTATGTTGGGATCAAGAATTGATCAAGGAAGATTGGAATCTTCTCAACCTCCTCAAGAAATGGCTAAGTATAGAATTCGAGCAAACTTGGCACTTTGAGCAAGCCTAGAACTTATTCAAGCAAGGTATCTTACATTGAGCAAGGTTATCTTCTTGAATTCGTCTAAGTGTTAGTTCAAGCAAACTACACTTCATCAAGAAAGGTTGTTCTTTAGTCGATTAAGATTTGTTTCAGAGCAAACCCTTGATTTAACCAAGCTTAAACCAAGTAATTTGGTGGGTCGAGCAAGGTTTCAATAAACAGTGATCTCAAGCACACTTGTAGGAAGTTGACCGAATTATACTAAGGACTTATACGAGCAATGTTCAACCTCGAGCAAGCTACAGTGTCACCAGCACACTTAGTTTGCTAGAATAAATTATCTACAAAGGTTGAAGAGATCAAGAAGAACAAGTTTGCTCGTTGGATATTGTCGAGCAAAGTTTGATATTATCATGAAGATTGAAGTCTTCTTGTTAAAAATTTTCTTAGGAAGATATTCTAAGTAAATATTGCTCAGAGAAATGTTCCAGCACCCTTATGGTTTAAAATGTCTGCTTGACAAAGACAAAGCATACTCGAAGACCTGCTTACACTTGTAATATTTTGAATACGTTTGAATATGTGATGTAAAAATCATTAGGGTTTCTATATGGTGTCAGGTGTGCCCATTTATAGAAAAGAGAATACATGATTTGACGGCTGATTAAAAACTTTCTGAACAAACATAATATTTCGTATGGAAAGTAGCCTCCACCTGACATTCCACCTAGAAACCCTAGAGATTTTCTTTGTATTTTTAGTTAATATAAATGAAAATCTTTTGCGTGACTTGTATGTTTTTGTCATCTTTGTGTTATATGAGCAACAACTTGAATATCATTGATTTCGCTTTTGATGTTCGTTGGGTTTTCACATAAGAATTTTCTTAACCGTCTTGTTAAAATTTAGTTGTTGATTACGAGATTGATAGTGAATAATCAATCCTAACAAGTGGTATCAGAGCAACGTTTTGCTCTTGTGAAGACCTATTTGTTTCTGCTTGTGAAGCTTTTACTGAATATTACCTGATTTTGAAGAAGACGATGATATTTCAGCTGAGCACCGATTCATTGAGTAGTGACGTCAACAGCTCTGTTCTTCATTTTTCAGATCTACAATCATCTAAGGTTTAAAAGTTTTCCAATCTCAGATTTACCTTGTTTACTGTTTGTTTAAGTCTAGATTTTGGTTTAATCCATCTGTTTTTATCAGATTCAAGGATTTTATTCTCAGATGTTATCCTTTTTCAAAGTTTTTTAAAGTTTTTAAGTAATTTTCATTTATAAAATTATTCAGATATACCAAAAGTATTTCTGTACAAATGGATGACCAAGAGATGTCTACTAACAAGATTCCAAGGTTGTTAGGTCAAGAATACTACATCAAGTGAAAAGTTCTCTTTGAACCTGCTGTTTGCTATAATGATACTGAAATGTGGAACTCCATTATGAATGGTCCTTATGTTCCAACTGATGGTGCATACAACAATCAGGCCATTGAGAGACAAATGAGGAAAACGGATGAAAAAGCACTCTTCATGTTGAAGCTAGGTCTATCATGGGAAATATTGTTGGTTCACGGTTTTTTCATCTCGAGTCTTTGTAATTTATTATTATTTTAATGTTAAAGGGCATTTATTTAATTGTGAACCATTCGCTATTTATGGCTCATTCGTTAAGGATGTTTAACGAATGAGTCCATTCGTTGTTATTTATAGTTCATTCGTTAAGGATGTTTAATAAATTAACTTTAATCGTTATAGGTATATGTCCATTCGTTAAGGATGTTTAATGAATGGACCTTAGTCGTTAATTAGTTTATCCATTCGTCATGGAATGTCAAATGGGGTATAGCGAATGAGTCATTCGCTATACCATAGAGATAACATATGTAATGAAGACGAATGAGGCCATTCGTTACAAGAGGTGTAACGAATGGCAACTCGTCTTCTATATAAGGCTTTTAATGCCTTTCATAATTTAAGTGTTCTTAAAGTAAATTCTCGCATACTGTTACTTTGTTTTTTTTTATCATCTCAACACTTCAATTAATATTATCGATCTATACTAATCACATAACGTCTATCATATAACTAGATCCTCGGTTTAATCAATATGACGAATTCTATTGATTGGAGCTCTAATCTTGTTCAACAAGTGATATCAGAGCAAGGTAGGGTTAGAATACGTTTATGTTAAGGTATTTGATATGAATTAATTGATTATTCATTGTTTAATTGATTAATTAAGACCCGATATTCTGGTTTTTCAATTTCTTCGAATTAGAAGATGGATATGATAAATTGATGTTGGATTGAGTGTGTTTGATTCAGATTTATTAGTGTAAAGGTTATTGGGACTGGAATTGGATAATTGTTTGAGTTTGATATGGACTAGTGATTTTGGATTGAGTACAGAACAAGGTATTATGGGTTTTGATTTATTGTGTTTGGATTGATTTTGATATGTTAATGGATGTTCAGATTGATTTGGGTTTGTTCGCGAGATTGAAATGATTTGTTTGAGCATTTGGTGTAGAATTGAGTGATTTATCCATAAATTTGGATAAGTTTGGATTGAAGTTTGAATCTAGAAAATTTCCAGATCTAGAAATTGATTTGAAGATTTGAAGATTCAAAGGCATTCATTTTGTCTTAATCTTACATTCGTTATATTATTGATGGTAATTCGCTATTGAGTCTTAAATGATTCGTGCCATGTGTCAAGTTTGTTACAACAGAATAACAAACTCATTTGTTACTGTAGCTAATTTGTTATAGCAATTCGTCACTCGTTCTCAACCATTCGTTAACCATTTTTCAACCATTTGTTACTCATTCGTCAACTCATTCGCAACCTATTCATTACTCATTCGTCATCCATCCGCTACTTCATTCGTCAACCATTCGTTACCTCATTCGTTAACTCATTTATCAGTCAGTCGTTAACTGATTCATGTTTTGTCATTCGTTATTATCATTCGCTACTGTTCATCATTCGTTATCAATAATCTTCATTCACACTCTCATTCGTTACTGAATTTTCATTTTAAACCCATAAGTTTGACTTTGTTAAGGCTTAAACTTTTATCTACTTAAAATGGCTGGTTATTTTGCAATGGCTTCTGAGAACGTGCTGATGCAGCAAATGTTACATCTTGATGCTGAAATTGGATCTCATTCAAAATGTCCTTGTTTGATGAAATTTAGTGATTTTGCTAAATGGGAACCACGTTTTAGAGCACATCTAGGGTCTGTACATCCTGATTGTTCTCGATGTCTGTACATCCTGATTACCTGATAATATTTTTCATCAAGTGGGAAGTATTAAAATGCGTGCCTCTTTGTTTCAATATATCTAGATGAGAAGTATGGATAATACTGAAGAAAGTAAGAAGATGATGTTAAAGTTTTAGTTTTGAAACTTTAACTAACTGAAAGGAGAGACAGTGGAAGAAATGCTTACTCGATTCAATCATCTTATTGCTGAGATGAACAAATTAAACGTGAAGAATGCTCTTCCAAGTTCCTATTCAATGTTTCTTATGTGACTTAAAGAAAATAGTTTCTTTAAGAATTATGATCTTACTGCAATGACGTTTATGCAAAGGATTGAAGATAGAGAATATGATTTAAAATGTCAAAATTCATCAAAAGAAACTCAAGATCCGAAATTGTATGGAGTTGTTTACCTTTGAGTAGTACTGCTGCACCAATTAATGCATTTCTTACTCAAACTACACAAGAGGGATCATTTTCCTACACTGATCCAAATGTGTGTTTCATGGTATCTGGGTTTAATGGTAAATCTGATGGATCAACTACCGACAGCTTCAATGCACCACCAGTTTTCAACATGAAGGAAGCTGAATATAATTTTGCTTTTCTTTGTGCGTTCATGACATCATATGAAAACTTGGTGGGTAGTAAGATTGCTACAAGTGAGTTGACTGAAGTAGACTATGATCAAATTGATCTAGATGATCTAGAAGTAATGGATCTCAAATGGAATATGGCCATGATTGTTAGAAAGGTGAAGAAGTTTATGCAACAAACTGGTAAAGACTTACCATCTCTGAACAAACGAGTTGGGTTTTGACAAATTGAAGGTCAAATGTTACAATTGTCAAGAGTTCGGTCATTTTACCAAAGAATGTGATAAGCCAAAGAAGGAGTATAATGGACCTCAAAATCAAGACATAGATTCTGGAAAGAAGGTTAATGATTCTCCTAAAAAGTCTTCTTGAGGTAGCTTCTAAAGCTTCAGGATCACAAGCTATTCTCTCTACTGAAGGAACTGACTGGACTCAAAGATTGCTGTGTAATGATAATCAAGCAAATCTGGCAATGTTCGAGCTGACTGAATGTTTTCAAGATGTTAGTGGGAACGAATTGTCCTCTGACAATGAGACATAGTCGTATTCTAATGATTCTTGTTATATGCAACCTACTTCTTTTGCATGCATGGCTAAAATTGACGATGTTATTCCTTCTTCTGTTAAAATATATGAAATTGTGTCTTGCTCTGAATGTGAATATGTTAAGTCTAGAATTGATTCACTTAAATATCATAATGATTCACTAATGAAAGAAATTGCTTCAATCAAGGATACATATAGACAATCACTAGAATCACAAATGAGATCTAGGAAAAAAATAGAAGCTTTGTCTATAAGTAATCATGATTTGAAAGCAAAATTGTCAATAAAAATGACCATTAATGATCAACAATTTCAAGAGATTCTTAAACATAGAACTAAGATAACTGAAATTGAAAATGAGATTCTTGATTTGAAAAGTAAATTAGACAAGTTTCTAAATTATTCATTTTTGTTAAATAAAATTATTGAGGTGTCTGGTAAACAAAAAGGTTCAAAGAACGGTTTGGGTTTTGTTGAAGTTCTACCATCTTTTCATAATGATTATACTCCAAATCCATTTGTAGGAAAGGAAGAAATTGTTATTGAACCAGTCATAATTAAGGATAAACCTAAATTGGTTAAAATTGACAATATTGATGATCAATCTTCAACTCAAAAACCTCATATTCAAAGTAACAAAGTTTTTGTTTAGAATGTTGATAAGGTTATCATTGAAGATGTAATTGAACCTAAAATTGTGCATAAAAACCAGAACACTCCACGTTCAAATCACATTTTGTGTGAACCTCATGAATTTGAGGAGGTTGTGTATGGTTCAAATACATCTAAAGTGAAAAATGAAAAACCTGTTAAGGTTAAGGCTAAGAAATCAGAAAACAAAAGAATTCTGATGAGGATTTTATGTGTTTCATCAATCCTGTTTTTTCTAAGACAACCACTGGTCGAGTGTTTAAATTGAAAGGTATTAGCAAAGTATTCACTGAGAAAGACATTCCGCTTAACCTTATCAAGCTTGAATTGATAGAAAACGTCATACAAAATGAAACTTCCAAGATACAAGATCTTGAACATGAATTTGTTAATTCCAAAGCATCAAATACAACAGATCCCTTGGTCAAAGCCAAACAATTGTTAAAATATGCTAAGAAAGTTCAATTTGTTAATTCAACTGGAATTGAGACTTTACACAGTTTTTCTAATTGTTCAAATCTTGATTTTTACATGGTAAAGAATCTGTTACATTTGATGATTTGGAAAAAGGACCTATTCCTGGTGTTTTCATCAATATTCTATTTCGCAAGATTCTACCAAACCACAATGTGAGCGTGTTGACATGAGTGCATGTTTTCTTTGTGGTGAACAAGGTCATATTGTCAGAAATTGTGGAATGAAGAAATCACAGAATCTTCATCCATTTATCAAGGAACAAACCAAACCCGTTCATGTGATTAAAGAAATTCTGAAAAGACCTATGTCTTGTGATGATGAGACTCACATCATGTTTTCAAATGTGAATCCTCGCAAAGTGATTCATGTTGGTGAAAATTCGAGTAATTTAAAACGCAAATTTGTTCCTACGGAACCAATTTGCAAGAATGCGACCACAAATGTAGTTCAAGATGCATATTTGAGACAAAAGTCGAAAAGGCCTCTGACTTATTCACAAGCAGCTAAACTGCATATGGATTCCATCAACATTAACTCTTTAAGTGAAATTAAAGAGGTGCCCAAGATTGAGGCCTAGGCTGCCTTTTTGAACTAATCCTTTTTCCTCTATGTGCTGTGTTCATCCAAGACTATATTTGGTGAAAACTGGATTATGGATAGTGGATGCTCTAGACATATTACCGACAATATTAACCTCTTATCAAATGATCCAGAGAATATTCAAGGAGGGTATGTAGCTTTTGCAGGTAATTTTAAGGGAATGATTACAAAAGAGGGAGATGCTTCAAATGGTTGTATTACATTTGAAAAGTTAATTATTGTGATAAAGTGGATCACAATTTGTTGAGCGTGTCTCAAATATGTGATAAGTATAATATTGTATTTAATGACAAGGAGTGCATAATACTTAAACCATGATATGTTATTCCATAAGACATGGTTGTTTTGCGATCTCCTCGATCAAATGATATTTATGTTCTAAACATGACTTCTAAGGTAACCACTTTTGTTGACACGTGTTTTGTTTCAAAAGCAACTGAGAAAGACTCAATTCTGTGACACAGGCGTATGGGGTCACATTCATGTCAGAAAGATGAACTATCTTATTGCCAATGATTTGGTTGATGAGGTTTCCCTGAAACACTTCAAACTGACCGATCAATGTGTTGCATACAAAAAGGGCAAACAGAAAAAGAAGTCTCACCCCATCTAAGTTAATTAATTCCATTGATACTCCTCTGGAACGACTTCATATGGACTTGTTTGGTCTTCTGAATCGTGCGAGTGTTGCTGAAGATTGGTATTGTCTAGTTGTCACTGATGACTATTCAAGGTATTCATGGGTGTTATTTATGAGTTCAAAAGATCAGACACCTATTCTTATTCAAAATCTAATCACAAAGATCGAATCACTCTATAAACACAAAGTGAGACGTATTCAGAGTGATAATGGTACGGAGTTCAAAAATACTGTATTGGGTTTCTTTTGCATTTAGAAAGGAATTCATCGAGAATACAGTGCTTCATATGTACCTCAACAGAATGGTGTTGCTGAAAAAAAGAACCGAACACTGATTGAAGCTGCACGAACAATGCTGGCAGATTCTAAGCTTCCTATTCAATTCTGGAATGAGGCTGTGAATACTGCTTGCTACACGCATAATCATGTTCTGACCGTGAATAAGCTGCAAAAGAAAAGTTATGAGCTTCTGAACAAACGAAAACCTAATTTAAAGCATTTAGAACAATTCGGGTGTCCTTGTACTATGTTGAAGAAAGATGCGGGAAATTCGAAGAAAAAAGCTATTGAAGGGTATTTCTTGGGTTATGCATCATCTAAGAAACGAGTATTCAAATTTACTTCGGGTTGTGTTGAAGAGTGGTACCATGTCGATTGTCAACGATACACCACACCTCCTGCTGGCAAAGAGCCTAATTGGATGTTTGACTACGAAAGTTTATTTAATTCATTTACTCCAATAGTTGATCAACCTGATGAAGACTTGGTATGTGGTTACCTAGAAGATCAATTTTTACCTCCAAGGCCTTTAATTTCTAATTATGATGATGTTCCACAAGATGACCTTCATGATAAATCTGATGTTATTTCTATCTCGTCAGATGATGATCATTTTGTCTATTATTCTTCAGCTCCATTTCCTGAAAGTCATGAGATTGGTGAATCGTCTCATAATGCTGAAGAGAATCTGACTAATTTAGCTGATAATGTTGTTGTGTTGAGAATCCGACTCTTCAGATTCATACTTATCATCCTCAGGACAACATCATTGGTGATCTTGATGCTGGTGTGCAAACACGTCATTAGATTTCTACTTCAAGTGATGCTAATGTATTATGTGCTTACGTAGATATGCTCTCATTGGGAATCACGAATCTCGCAAAATACACTTTATTTTTTTGTCTCAAATGGAATCAACGAGTGTTTGTTTGGCGCCTGAAGATTTTGCATGGGTAGAGGCAACGCAAGAAGAGTTGCAACAGTTTAATCGACTGGGTGTTTGGGATTTCATTGACAAGCCTATTAGAGTTAAAAAGCCAATTCCAACAAAATGGGCATTTAAGTGCAAGAAACAAGAAAGATGATCATGGGGTTATTATCAGAAATAAAGCACGTGTGTTGTGCAAGGCTTTCATTAGCAAGAAGGCATAGATTACACTGAAGTATATGCTCTACTTGCTCGATTGGAGGCTATACGAATATTTTTGGCCTATGCAGCTTTCAAAAATATTAAAGTTTATCAAATGGATGTCAAGAGTGCGTTTCTTAGTGGGGAACTTCATGAAGAAGTATATGTGTTACAACTCTTGGTTTTGAAGATCCAGATTATCCAAAACGTGTTAACCGATTGCAACACTCATTATGGTCTACTCCAAGCCCTAAGAGCTTGATACGATACACTTGCTGACCATCTTACCGATAATGGCTTCAAATGAGGAACTGCGGACTGTACTATCTTTTACTAGATGTTGGTGATGATTTGCTCCTTGTTTAAATATATGTCGATGACATCATATTCGATTCTACAAATGACAAGTTGTCTAAGGAGTTCGAGAAGTCGATGCAGATGAAATTTAAAATGAGCTCGATGGGGGAGATTAATTTCTTCTAAGGGTTGCAGGTTCATCAGTCTGACGTTGGAATTTTAATTCATCAGACAAAATATGTGAACGAAGTCTTGAGCCGATTCAAGATAACTGCCGGAAAAATTCCTTCGACGCCTCTTCCCATGGGTTACAATTTTTCACCGGACGAATTGGAGGATACCGTTGATCCAACCCTTTACCGAGAAATGATTGGTTCATTAATGTATTTTAACTGCTTCTCATCCTGATATCATGTTTGTTTTTTGTTTGTGTGCCAGGTATCAATCGAGTCCCCGTCTGACTCATCTAGCGGCGATTAAACGTATACTTCACTATCTAAGGGGTAATCCTAACACCAGGTTATGGTATCCCAAGAATGATAGCTTTGAACTCACTGCATTTTCCTATTCTGATTATGGAGGATGAAAGATCAATTTAAAATCTACTACAGCAGGTTGTCAAATTTTAGGAAGCCGTCTTGTTTTCTGGTAGTATAAGAAGCAGACAACGGTCTCCACTTTAACCGCAGAAGCAGAGTATATGGAAGCCTCGAGTTGCTGTTCACAGGTTCTTTGGATCCTGCAACACTTGCGCGATTAAGGTTTAGAGTTTCTTACTACTCCCATTTTTATTGATAACTCTGCTGCTATTAGTACCTCCAAAAACCGCGTGCACCACTCTAACACAAAGCATATCGAAATTCGATATCATTTTATCCGTGATTGTTTTGAAAAGAAATTGATTAATATTGAGAAGGTGTACACGGATTTTCATAAAGTTGATCTGTTTACTGTTGTACATAAAAATATACATCTTTTTAGCAACAAATAATCTCTAAAAAATGCAATTTCTGTTAAATAACATAGCACAAAAGGCTACTTATCATAATAAAATTTAATTTCAGGTGAAACCAAGTCCCCAGACGAAGAAACAAGCGAAAAGACGAAAAAAAACGAAAGAAAACACAAGAAAAACAAGAAACAAGCCCCCATGCTTCTGAACACTAGAAAAGACAAAAATCTACAAGAAAGAACAAAATGTGGGAACAAAAGCACGAGACCGTGTTTCTCAACCACGGGGGCCGTGGTCGTCTACAAGAAAAGACATAAATGAAATTGGTACATGTCATAAAAATGCACGGGCCGTGCCTTAGGAAGCACGGGGTCGTGGTGAGTCATCATGTACGATCTGACAACATACAACTGTGACACGTAGACACGAGGCCGTGCTTAATAAAACACAGGTCCGTGCTTCTAGCTCCAGACAACCTATAAATAGAGGCTCTTGTGTCATTTGAGAAGTGTGCCTTAAAAAGAGTCCTATTCAGTTTTCACTTATAAAAACACACATTAACACTCTCATTGAATATCTAGTGAAGAGTTTGAAGGCTTGGAGGTCATCACCATCAACCATCATCAGCATCATTAAGAAGGAAGATTCATCTACATTTGGTTAGATTGTTCTAGTTTGATCATGTGTTTATTGTTATCATCCATCCTAATGTTAATCACCATGCTCATTATGAGCTAAACTCCATTTACCATCTTAAATCTATGAAGAAGCTTTGTTTTACTTGATGATTAATTAAACATGTGGTGTAGTCTAGTAAAGTACATGGTTATCTTACAATTATCTTTTGATGAGAAATGTTTCACCATCTTAAAATACTAATTCAAAGTTGGTGATTGCCAATTCCAATTGGCAATCGTTCATGATTGATTAATGTTCTTGAAAGATAGAAATACTTTGATACATTATCAAAACATGGATCCTTATATTGTACTTAGAAATGATGAGATATAAGTTATGATGTATTTCTCTAAGTCTTGGTAATCCGAAAATGGCTTTGCTTAGGATATCATGCTAGTTAAAGAAATCATATGTTAATGGAATATGTAATTATAACCTACATAAATCAACCAAGGGGAGGTTGTGTGAGTATACTACAACCACCCGAAGTTGTTAGAATTGGTATTTGAGAAATCAAGTCAATCCTAATCTTTCTAGTTTACGAAACTACTTGCCAACTTAAATTGACATTTTAGAGGTGGCATGACATTAGGAAAGGGTCGACTTTAAAATGCGCATGTTACCTCCCTAGTGCCAAAGATGCTCACTTAAGGCTTAAGGAGCTATCTATCATATTGCTACAACAAGTTTACCACATGTTTGAATATTAATTATCAATGCTAAAATGGATTGGATTCTTGATCTTAGATGGTAACCTTCACGTAATTGAAATACTTGTTTAGAATCTCTTGTCTTGGTCACCTATATTATATATATAAGTATTTATATTTTATAAAAAGTTCAAAAAAATTAACCCCAAAATGATTAAAATCTCTGATTAAAGTAAAATAACGATTTATCATTAGAAACATTTGTGTCCACGGATCGATACTTGGTTCTTACCAATAATACTATTCTACATATATGATAGGTACACTTGCCTATTTTGTGGGTGTTTAGTCTTTGTAGAAACAACTTTTATAATTTAAAACACGATCTTGTGCAAAAGCAAATCATTCCATCTATTAATATTTATACCATACGAACGCAGCACACATCAAGTTTTTGGGGCAGTTGCCGGGGACATGGTACGTTTCTAAGAACGATCCAAGTTTTAATTTAATCATTGTCTATAATTGTACAAAATTTTCTTAACTTTTATTTTATTTTTTTTATTATTAACTATTAAACTATATAATTTTACGGCTAGCCTAATTTTTACCTTTATTTACCTAACCTTTACTTTAGCTTAATCAATTTAGACCTTAGTCTAGTTTAAAATAGCTTAGCCTAACTTTAGTGTAACTTTTTCTAACTATTATTCTAGTTTTAATTTTGATTTAGTCCCATGTATGTCCTCTACTTCTGAGCCCGAGCTTGTTCTCTCCAATTTCTGAACCGGAACGACTCTTTCGTCGACGAGCACGTAAACGGACTGCAGAAATCGCCGAAACAATCATGGACGAATCAGTAGACGCCACCACATCAGGAGAAAATCAAACCGAAGAAATGATGGCGGCCTAGAACAATGAGCCGAACATGAGCCAATATGCCAAGCCAACTCTCGAAGGCTACGGCAATGGAGTGGCTCCACCCGAAATCACAGAAAATTTCGAAATCAAATCGAGCACCATTCATATGGTGGAAAATTCAGTTCAATTTCATGGTCTCCTCAACGAAGACCCTCTTTCTCATATATCTCGATTCCTACGAATATGCGGAACCTTTAAAATCCAAAACTGTTCGGACGACCAAATCAAGCTCAAACTCTTCCCTATCTCTCTGAGGGGTCAAGCCCTGGAATGGATAGAATCTCTTTCCTCTGGTTCCATCACTAGGTGGGACCAAATGGTTGAACAGTTTCTCCTCAAATACTTTCTGCCTGATAAAACTGCCAAATACCGAGCCAGCATTAACGGATTCCGGACCGATGATGATGAGTCGTTACACGCAGCATGGGAGAGATACAAAAGTCTTCTGATAAGATGCCCACATCATTGACTGAGCGTGTGGTTGCAAGTACAAACTTTCTTTGACGCGCAATCCAGTCAAAACAAACAGGCATTTGAAGTCCAAATCACCTAACGAAGCATTTGAAGTCTCGGAGAAAGCCGCAAAGAAGAGTTTCACTTACAACCCACCAAGATCTACACCAACCCATAAAGGAATACACCACGTTGATTCCAACACTCTTGTCACAGCATAGCTTGAAGCCCTTTCTAAAAAAATCGAACAACTTCAAGCCGAGCTATCAAAAACCAAATTAACCTGTGACACTTGTGAAGGAAATCATAAAGCAAGTGACTGCAAACAAGTCATCATGGCCATGGAAGAAGTCGATTTCATCACTCGACAGAACAACGCTTTCAGCAACAACTATAATCCAGGATGGAGAAACCACCCGAATTTCAGGTGGAAAGACGGAAGTAACACTCAAACTCTACCCGGATTCGAAAAGAGACCTATGAATCAATCCTTCCAGCCTAAACCTCAATTCCAAGATCAAAGTTCTAGTAGCCATCAAAACCCGAGCTACTCAAAGATCGAAGAAATGCTAATTCAACTAATGACCAAAACAAATGAAGCAGAAAAGAAGGCCGACTCAAGAGATGTTGATATCAGCGGAGTATTGTTGAACATGAAGCCTACCTCAAAAGTCAACAAGCATCATTACAGAATATAGAAATTCAAATAGGACAAATTGCCCGACAATTATCTGAAAGACCACCCGACACCCTTCCAAGCAACACAATCACCAACCCGAATGCGACAGCTAACGCTGTTACACTCAGAAGAGGTACAACCACTGTTGCCGCACCAACTTCAGGACCATTTGCGGAAAAGGAGTCTCCTGATGAAACGCAGGAAGGACTAACCCCAACGGGCACTGTACAACCCAAGTAACAAGTCCGAACCTATGTTC